>NC_053393.1:548545199-548732412 GCF_905171765.1 Bufo bufo | reverse complement strand
CAAGCCACGCCCCCCCATTTTATGTTATTTTAAGTAATTTCTTAATTTTTCAGCCATTTTAGTGCTTAAAAGTTCGGGTCCCCATTGACTTCCATGGGGTTCAGGGTCAAGTTTGGGTCCCGAACTCAAACTTTTTTCCGAAGTTCAGCAGAACCTGAACATCCAGGTGTCCGCTCAACTCTAGTCCTTACCCAATAATCATAGGAATATCATCTCTTTAGAGTTCTTTACCAAAAATAGGCTGGACTGTGAATCAGTTTTTTAAGACTCCAACTCCACACCGATTTGGACAGACAGGAGATGAGGTACAGATTTTAGTAAGCTAAAGTCTCTTACCTTACAGCTGCTTTGAGTAGATCTGTACGTCCTCTGACCTTGGTTATCGGGGTGTCGAGGTAGAGCCAATTAGTCCAGCCCCATGTTGGGCGCCAAGAATTTGTTGAGGAAATTACCCCTCTGTCTATGATTATCGGGGTTCAAATCCAAGAAAGTTATATATGCACATAGAGAAAATTTTATACAGTCAAGATGGCTGGACCAAGTGGTCTGAGTTTATTAGCTTACAGACAAAACTTATATTAGAATTTTCCTGGCAGTCATCCAGCAGCTGTGGGCGTTACATAACTTGAGCAAAAAAACACAAAGCACAGTCAAACGAAACCGCTACATAGAAACGAGACATCTTCTTATCAGAAAGAGGATGTGAAACTAGAACAGCAGAAGCTTGCATTTCTGAGAAGAGAGAAGGTGGGAAGGGGGGGGGTCATCTGTTCCCTTGCACCTGCAAAGAAGCTGACATATCACTAAACTCTTACTGAACTCTGGTTCAGAGAGAGACAAGATGGCGTTCTATCTCTCACATGTGTCATGCTTTCCAAGTTGGACACACTGTTATTGTTTGCAAATACAGTTGAAAGGTATATCTTTTAATACTCATAACAAATTCGGCTGCAATGACTCTAACCCGAAGAGCCTGGTGCAGTGTGTTGGTATAGATCCTGTAAAGGGTAAGAATTTGGCCTGCAACATCCATACCTTAGTTGAATTAATTGCTGGAATAACCTCTAACTCCTTAGAGGGTCAGGAAAAGGGATAAAAACTGGCAAATTGATAACAAATTGTTTAATAGTACGGTGGTTGCAGTCCCAGAAGATATATTCCTGGTCTGTGGGCATAAGGCATACAAGTGGTTGCCCAGAAATGTCACTGGTTTATGTACAATTGTCCGGCTTACTCCTGCAACCTTTATAATACCCCATTCCAACATAGATATAAACGCTGTACCTAAACATACTCTGTATGGAAGTGCCAAGGACAATGCACCTAGACCAAATGGTAAACCTCACGTAGTGGAGATGAGCATCTCCAATAAGGTTTTCAGTACCTTGTTCTTGTACCCCATGGTAATGCAGATGTGGGAACAGCTAGTAGTGGCAACTGATTATTTGGATGATCAGATATGGGAGGTGTTAAGACTCATGAACACCTTTAACATTGTCCAGAACCAGATAAACATTGTCACCAATCAACAGACCTTGGTTTTAGACTACCTGACAGCAAAGGAAGGACGTATGTGTCAGGTTGTAGGACCTGCTTGTTGTCATTATATAGATACCCAAGGTAACCTACAGGTAAAAGCTGGAATAGAAAAGGTGAAAACCATGAGAGACAAATGGTTACAGGAAAATAGTGCAGACAAAGACTCATGGTGCTGTGACACCTTTTCCTTCCTCAACCCTGCCAACTGGGTCAAAACTTTGGCAGGGTGGTTCATGGGAATTCTTCAAACGACTGTCCAAGTCGCCATAGTTATCTTCATAGCCTATGTATTGCTTAGGCTACTGTTTATGTGCACAAAGTATGTACCAAGAGAAGAGATTATAGAGACTATTGAGAAAATCTTTTGTCCTGCGCCAGCTGCAGAACTGAAGATATCTCAAAATGGGGGAATTGTGAGGGATGAGAATCCATTTTGTATAAACACGTCCTCCATCTTGTGTATATGGGAGATTTAGGTCAGGTCCGAAATGGAGCTTACAGGGTTAAATAGACAAATAATAATAAAGCTAAAAACAAGGCATGAAAAGGTCAGCTCATGTGTGCGCCCACATCCCCTCCCCACAGTTTCCTCTCTAGCAGATAGTATAGTCTGAGAGTGGAATGGAAACATACGTATGGTCTTATGATCTATATCTTATAACCGCAAATGTCATGTTTGTCATGTGATGTTTTTTTTTCTGTTTCAAGCCTATATTATTGTGAGCTTGTCTTTGAATTATAGGGTTTCTGTCACCTGAAACATGGGTATTAAGCTGGCGGACATTAGCGATGTGCTAATGTCAGCTGTACATAACTATATTAGTGCCATCTGACTGCGTAAAGCCTTTACTGAGAAAAAGGAACTTTTATAATATGCTAATTAGCCTGTAGGAGCAGGCTCCGTTTGCCCACCTCTTTTCACGCCCTTCTTCTCTTGATTGACAGGGCCAGGGCAGCGCTGCTCTCCTCCCGCCGGCCGTGTCTGCAGTGTAAAGCTCGCCCCGTTCAGTATTCGGCGCAGTGAGGAAGCCAGCAGCCGTCGAGCGTCCTTCCCTTACTGCGATTAATACTGAACGGCAGGCGGGAGGATAGCAGCGCTGCCTGGCCCTGTCAATCAAGAGAAGAAGGGCGTGAAAAGAGGTGGGCAAACGGAGCCTCTAGGAGCAGGTGCAATCGCCCCCCCCCCCCCCCCCCCCGCTCCAGGAGGCTAATTAGCATATTATAAAAGTTCGTTTTTCTCAACAAAGGCTTTAGGCAGTGAGATGGCACTAATATAGTTATGTTTAGCTGACATTAGCACATCGCTAATGTCCGCCAGCTTAACACCCATTTTTCAGGTGACAGAAACCCTTTAAAGAGAAATCTGATACAACTATATCCAATGTTTGTGTCCGTTTCCCGAGGGCTCGAATCCCTTTTAATTTCGATTCCAACAATTATAGGTGAAGGGATATTTTCCTAACAAATTCCAAGGGTGATATTCTGTCACAGTAACGTCACCATACTGTCCTGATGGTCCTGGGGCTTCGGGAGCCATAGGGGCGGATGGGTCCGTGGCGTCTGTTTTGGGTGTCTGAGCAGGTAGGATTCTCGTCGATACAGGATAAATGGCTGCTGGTTTCTGGGGTTGACGTGCCCCACAAACCTTACAAGTGTCAGTCCAGTCTGGGTCCTGATTTCCACAGACGTTACACGTCCATCCCTCTGGTCCACTCCTGGACTCTCTAGTAGGGGCACTGGCCAGAGGGGGTATGAATGTAGGTGGCGCACCTCCAGACTTCTCACATTTCTGTTTCTGAATATACAACAATCTACCTCGCACAACTTGTCTCCATCCTTCAATTTCTACCTTACAAGCTACTTTTATCCATATAGCAACCACTTCTTCACATCCATGATCCTTTATCCAACCACAATGAGTCCTTCTGACTCTTTCCCAGACTTCTAGGTTAAGATTCCCATACTTCATCGCTGCCTTCTCCAACACTCTGTCCACATTATTCAGACCCTCTTTACCTGCCCTTTCCTTCACCAATGTTTTGTCTGTCTTATAACCTTTGGGTATACTAAAATTATTCCCCATTGCTCTAGAACTGTATCGGAACAATTCAGACGTCTATTATCTCAGAGCTTCCTCCCTATATCACCTAGTGTAATCTGTTTCTGAGACTTATTATACAAATCAAATCAAAAAATAAAGTACAATCCCTGTTCAGATATTATTCCCTCTAGCGCTGCAAATTCCAGGACGAAGTGAGTGAAAATAGTCCGCACAATAAAATGAGAAAAGAAGGATTGCGCTGCAGGAGAGTATTCTTATTATATTCAAGTCCAAAAAATATTGGTGTTCTATAGTCTGTGGAAATCTTCAGTCAAACAGGTTCATCTATACACATCAAACTCAGCTATGGTGTGGAAATCTGAAAAAATAGAAACCGCACTATGGTGTAGTAACTTCTCAAAGGAGGTGTCGCCTGTGAACAGGTTATACTCACAAGACTCAGATGATATTAAGCATAGCAAGCAGGTTCAGCGATGTCATCCACCAAAAAACATTGAAGTGAAGGTGAAACTGAAGTAGTCAGAAGGTCCGAAAAACGGATACAGGTATGCGTTGTGGCTGGTAGATGTTCAATCAGCCTAAGATGTCGCCTTCTGAGCCGCACGGACGGGGTGCTTGACCGCTTGTATAGAATCTTGCAAAGCTCCACAATCCCAGAGAAGGAAAGACCACTTTCACAGGATATCACCAGACTCTCCACTCTTCAGGTTCTCAAAGAAAGGAGGTCAACCAATAGTGAAGTACGTACCACAGTGTTAAATGAAAAGATTTATTATACTCACAAAAAACACAAGTATAGGAGCGAAACCCGGGTCGGGCACTGTGTACTTTTTTTAACTCGCTCCTATACTTGTGTTTTTTGTGAGTATAATAAATCTTTTCATTTAACACTGTGGTACGTACTTCACTATTGGTTGACCTCCTTTCTTTGAGAACCTGAAGAGTGGAGAGTCTGGTGATATCCTGTGAAAGTGGTCTTTCCTTCTCTGGGATTGTGGAGCTTTGCAAGATTCTATACAAGCGGTCAAGCACCCCGTCCGTGCGGCTCAGAAGGCGACATCTTAGGCTGATTGAACATCTACCAGCCACAACGCATACCTGTATCCGTTTTTCGGAACTTCTGACTACTTCAGTTTCACCTTCACTTCAATGTTTTTTGGTGGATGACATCGCTGAACCTGCTTGCTATGCTTAATATCATCTGAGTCTTGTGAGTATAACCTGTTCACAGGCGACACCTCCTTTGAGAAGTTACTACACCATAGTGCGGTTTCTATTTTTTTCAGATTTCCACACCATAGCTGAGTTTGATGTGTATACATGAACCTGTTTGACTGAAGATTTCCACAGACTATAGAACACCAATATTTTTTGGACTTGAATATAATAAGAATACTCTCCTGCAGCGCAATCCTTCTTTTCTCATTTTATACAAATCAAATGTCTACAAACCGGACATCGGAGTCCAAGGGCTTTGATTTCCCTTTCTATAATGTTCTAGATGTATACCGTGACTCCTGAAGCCAGACCAAAAACATCTCAATGAAAGTTACACATGATCAGAAACTAGACCCAACAATCAGAGGTATTTTCAACTTTCAAGGTTCTTCCTCAATATGGACTCGACTGTAAAAGGACTTTATACGTACGTTCCTTCAACAATCCCTCGAACCAGACAACCGGTCAGGGAGGCACAGATATGATGTAAGATAAAGTCTCTTTTATATCTGTTTGTCCCGGTCCGCATTATCCAAGTTGTCAAGAGATCAATGAAGTGTCCGTTAGTCGAGCCCCACATTGGGCACCACGTTTTGTTGGGGCCAAACCCCCCACCTCTATGATTGCTCGGGTACCAATTGATGTGGATGTACGAGCGCTCGGAGAACTGACACAGACACACAGCTGAATCAGGTTCTCTACACTTTATTACACACAAGCAGACATCTTTATAACACTACAGATAATCATAGACAATCAGGCCCCCGCCAAGGGGGGGGTGAAAATCGAAACTAGATATTTGATTAGTTATTCATATAAGGCAATACTTCCGCCCCATACTAACAGGATTTTTAATAGTTTAAAACTTCTGCAGCTTCTTATCTTCTTTAGCAGCGCACTCCGAAACACAGAAAGAACATGACTCTCTTGCACGCCAAACTGTGATAAGGTAGCGCGGCCTTGGCCTTGTAGATAGAACATTTGGTCGATACACAGGAACTCCCCACATCCTGCCAGCTGGCTCAGTAAATTTTCCACATATGCACAAGATGGAGGAAATACTTATACAAAATGGATCCTCATCCCTCACACATAATTCACTGTAGGGATGGTATTGGGCAGGTGACGAGCGGCGCCCGGTTTCCTCCAAACATGATGCTGCCCCCACCATGCTTAACTGTAGGGATTGTATTGGTAGGTGATGAGCGGCGCCTGGTTTTCTCCAGACATGATGTTGCCACCACAGTGCCTCATCATTCCAGGGTCCCCCCCTCTCACGCCTCATCATTCCAGGGTCTCTCGTCTCACGGCCTTATTATTACAGGGTCCCCCCTTTCATGGCCTCATTTTTGCGGGGTCCCCCCTCTCATAACCTCATTATTCTGGGGGACCCCCTCTCAGGTCCTCATTATTCTGGCGACCCCTTTACTCAGGTCCTCATTATTCCGGGGACCCCCCCTCTCAGGTCCTCATTATTCTGGGGTCCCCCCCCTCGGGTCCTCATTATTGCAGGGTTCCTCCCTTCAGGTCCTCATTATTGCGGGGTTCCTCCCTCTCAGGTCCCCATTATTGCGGGGTTCCTCCCTCTCAGGTCCCCATTATTGCGGGGTTCCTCCCTCTCAGGTCCTCATTATTCTGGGTTCCCCCCCCCTCGGGTCCTCATTATTGCGGGGTTCCTCCCTCTCAGGTCCTCATTATTCTGGGTCCCCCCCCCTCTCAGGTCCTCATTATTCAAGGTCCTCCTCTCTCAAGTCCTCATTATTGCAGGGTTCCTCCCTTCAGGTCCTCATTATTGCGGGGTTCCTCCCTCTCAGGTCCCCATTATTGCGGGGTTCCTCCCTCTCAGGTCCCCATTATTGCGGGGTTCCTCCCTCTCAGGTCCTCATTATTCTGGGGTCCCCCCCCCCTCGGGTCCTCATTATTGCGGGGTTCCTCCCTCTCAGGTCCTCATTATTCTGGGTCCCCCCCCCCCTCTCAGGTCCTCATTATTCAAGGTCCTCCTCTCTCAAGTCCTCATTATTGCGGGGTCCCCCCTCTCACGGCCACATTATTCTGGATGCCACCTCTCTCAGGTCCTCATTATTCCAGGGTCCCCCCGTCTCTCGGGTCCTCGTTATTCCGGGGTCCCCCTCGTGGATGATCATTATTCTGGGGTCCCCCCCTCTCAGGTCCTCCTTATTGCGGGGTCCCCCCTCTCAGGTCCTCATTAATCTGACGACCCCCCCTTTGCCTCTCAGGTCCTCAAAGGCCGCCCCCCTCAAGTCTTCATTATTGCGGGGTCCCCCCCTCTCACGGCCACATTATTCTGGATGCCACCTCTCTCGGGTCCTCATTATTCCGGGGACCCCCCCTCTCTCGGGTCCTCATTATTCTGGGGTCCCCCCCCTCGGGTCCTCATTATTGCAGGGTTCCTCCCTTCAGGTCCTCATTATTGCGGGGTTCCTCCCTCTCAGGTCCCCATTATTGCGGGGTTCCTCCCTCTCAGGTCCCCATTATTGCGGGGTTCCTCCCTCTCAGGTCCTCATTATTCTGGGTTCCCCCCCCCCTCGGGTCCTCATTATTGCGGGGTTCCTCCCTCTCAGGTCCTCATTATTCTGGGTCCCCCCCCCTCTCAGGTCCTCATTATTCAAGGTCCTCCTCTCTCAAGTCCTCATTATTGCAGGGTTCCTCCCTTCAGGTCCTCATTATTGCGGGGTTCCTCCCTCTCAGGTCCCCATTATTGCGGGGTTCCTCCCTCTCAGGTCCCCATTATTCAAGGTCCTCCTCTCTCAAGTCCTCATTATTGCGGGGTCCCCCCTCTCACGGCCACATTATTCTGGATGCCACCTCTCTCAGGTCCTCATTATTCCAGGGTCCCCCCGTCTCTCGGGTCCTCGTTATTCCGGGGCCCCCCTCGTGGATGCTCATTATTCCAGGGTCCCCCCTCTCAGGTCCTCGTTATTGCAGGGTCCCCCCTCTCAGGTCCTCATTAATCTGACGACCCCCCCTTTGCCTCTCAGGTCCTCAAAGGCCGCCCCCCTCAAGTCTTCATTATTGCGGGGTCCCCCCCTCTCACGGCCACATTATTCTGGATGCCACCTCTCTCGGGTCCTCATTATTCCGGGGACCCCCCCTCTCTCGGGTCCTCATTATTCCGGGGACCCCCTCTCTCGGGTCCTCATTATTCCGGGGACCACCTCGTGGACGCTCATTAAGCCCCACCCCCTGTGGTTTGAGTCCATTCAGCCGCGCGCCTCCACTCGGGGGGCGGGGCCACGCCCAGGCAGCGGTGGGCCAGAAGTTTCCGCTCATGCGCACTGGGGGCAGAATGTCGCGGCCGTGTGGTTCGGGGGCGGGAACCGTGAAAGTTAGCGTGAGCGCTCGTTATCCCCGTGTGTTATCAGTTCGCCCAGAGGCCTTTTTCTAGGTGTGTGGGTGTCTCCCGCAGCCCCCGAGTGCTCTGCAAAAGTCATGGCTGGGACCCCCCGTGTGCAGGTGAGTGAAGGGCCTGGTCCGCAGAGCTCGCACTCTGAGCCCCTGACCAGAAGATCACGTGACTCATGACATTTCGCATTATAATATTACATTGCTAGATGTTTATAATCTTTAGTGTATACAATGTGTCCCATGTTTTGTCTGTGTCCTATAGGTGCCATGTGCATACTGTGCACAGCACCTATAGCACCCAGCGTATACTGTGCACAGCACCTATAGCACCCAGCGTATACTGTGCACAGCACCTATAGCACCCAGCGTATACTGTGCACAGCACCTATAGCACCCAGCGTATACGGTGCACAGCGCCTATAGCACCCAGCGTATACGGTGCACAGCGCCTATAGCACCCAGCGTATACTGTGCACAGCGCCTATAGCACCCAGCGTATACTGTGCACAGCGCCTATAGCACCCAGCGTATACGGTGCACAGCGCCTATAGCACCCAGCGTATACGGTGCACAGCGCCTATAGCACCCAGCGTATACTGTGCACAGCGCCTATAGCACCCAGCGTATACGGTGCACAGCACCTATAGCACCCAGCGTATACTGTGCACAGCGCCTATAGCACCCAGCGTATACTGTGCACAGCGCCCAGCGTATACAGTGAGTGCAGCTCTGGAGTTTAATACGGGATGTAACTCAGGATCGGTGCAGGATAAGTAATGTATGTACACAGTGACTGCACCAGCAGAATAGTGAGTGCAGCTCTGGGGTATAATACAGGATGTAACTGAGGATCAGTACAGGATAAGTAATGTATGTACACAGTGATTGCACCAGCAGAATAGTGAGTGCAGCTCTGGAGTATAATAGGATAAATATCAGTTTTCAGGACTTTGTTTGGGCAGGTTCTCCCATTCGGTAGCTGCTGTCATTTGTCACATTATTTGGTTTTACAGTCCAGGTCACACTGTGGGGTCAGAAGTCTTCTACCTGAAACTGCACCAGGTTATTTTTTCTTGTCACTTTCAGCAGAATCCTCCAATCAGATTCGATGACGTTGCTGTAATCTTCTCTGGAGAAGAATGGGAGATGCTGAACACCCAGCAGAGGGAGCTCTATATGGAAGTGATGAGAGAAAACTATGAACATTTCATCTTTCTGGGTAACTTCTTGTTCCTTGGAGCAAACACTATCTTTCCTCTATTGTTTTGGATGGTGGAAACTACAGCATTAGAGTCCTGGGGACACGGCCTCGGGGTCAGAGGATGCCTCCATTATTGATGGACTTTTTCAGATCCTGATGAGTGTTTTAATCTGAATTTGATGATTTGAGAATAAATAGGCTTAAGCAGGCTAAGTGAATTAAATATATTTACTAAGGGTCCATTCACACGTCCGTAGAATGGATCCGTTCCGCAACGTTGCGGAACGAATCCGGACCCATTCATTCTCTATGGGGCCGGAAGAGATGCGGACAGCACACAGTGTGTTGTCCGCATCCACATTACCGGAGCGCGGCCCCGATCTTCCGGTCCGCGGCTCCCCCAAAAAATAGAACATGTTCTATTCTTGTCCACAATTGTAAAAAGATACTGTCACGGACGTTCCTGTGACAGGAGATCAGTGAGACTGGCAACACGTGGTTTGATCTGACAGGTTCCCTGTGGATCAATTTGTGTCTGTGTTGTTTCTGGTAATGGCCCACACCCCTTGCCTCAGGTGTTGCTTATGTGGTCATTTGACCTTGCCTATTTATTGTGGCTTCTCCCTCCATGCTGTGCGGTTTATAGCTTCACTCTTGTTTTGGATTGCTGGTGTTTGGATCACGGCAGAGTTCCTGTGCTTGCTTCCAGTGTCTTCGGTGTCTTCTTCCCCTTTTGTTTATTGTTGGGGTTTTCTTGTGTTGCACTTTGGATGAACAGGTTGTCTCTTGTCCTGACATTAGTACCAGGGTCCTACAGGGTGAGTTAGGGCTTTAGGTTCCTGTGTATGGACCAGCCTACCTCTGGGGTCAGTTCATACTTGCAGTCAGTCAGGACTTTGATTAGGGTTTCTCTAGGAGGTGACCTGCTTATTTCCCTAGTTTCCAGGCTTTTTCCCCTCATCCCTTCCCCTCCTACATTGGGTGTGTGTTTAGCTCCCACACCGAAGCGTGACAGATACCAGAATAGAGAGGTTGAATATTGTAGGTGAGTAATGACAGCCGGGGAGAGAGTCGGGAGTCTGCTTCTTGTGGTACAGGGTCAAATGAGGAGAGAGAAGAGGAAGTTTGGGAGGGAGGAGGATCAATGCTGTCGGGGGGGGGGGGGGGGGGTCTGGGAGGTTACTTTCTGCCTGATGTTATCAGTCTCATCTTTGAAGTAAATGACCAGGTCTTCAGCACAGAAGTCATTGATGGGCAGGTGCACTTTTGGGTTTAGATGGGAGTGAAAAGTATCAGTCATTTTGAGAATGAGGATATGAGAGGGGTGAAATAGTTTTTTTTCAGAGTTGAAAGTTTTAAGCATAAAGTTATAATGGAGAAAATCTTCAGATATTCGTGATTTGATATTTTTTTTTTTACACCCCATAAACGTTCAGCGCATTTAGAACACCGGTAGAGAGAACTTGTTTCCGGCATGTGCCAGCGTTGCTGCGGTCTGTGCTGGGAAGGTCGGAGTGTCATGGGAGCTGCGTCATCCAAGGAGGGTTTAGGGTTATGATGGTAATGACTGGCAGATCCAGAGAAGAGAGGGGCGAGATTGGGGCCAGAGGTCACTGTAGGATGTCAAAAAGTTGCTGCGTGTTAATGGCCTGTAGGTTTCTGTATTTTTGAAAGGTAGGAATCTCATGAGAAGAATCGGAGTTAGTAAAGCAGAGAAGATTGTGGTTAGAAAGTGGGAAGGGTGAGTTCATAAAGTCAGAGGCTGAGCAGAGACTGAAGAAGACAGGATCAAGCATATTGCCCTCTTTGTGAGAGGCTAAGAGCTCTTTCACACCTGCGTTGTTGTCTTCCGGCATAGAGTTCCGTCGTCGGGGCTCTATGCCGGAAGAATCCTGATCAGGATTATCCTAATGCATTCTGAATGGAGAGAAATCCGTTCAGGATGCATCAGGATGTCTTCAGTTCCGGAACGGAACGTTTTTTGGCCGGAGAAAATACCGCAGCATGCTGCGCTTTTTGCTCCGGCCAAAAATCCGGAACACTTGCCGCAAGGCCGGATCCGGAATTAATGCCCATTGAAAGGCATTGATCCGGATCCGGCCTTAAGCTAAACGTCGTTTCGGCGCATTGCCGCATCCGACATTTAGCTTTTTCAGAGTGGTTACCATGGCTGCCGGGACGCTAAAGTCCTGGCAGCCATGGTAAAGTGTAGCGGGGAGCGGGGGAGCAGTGTACTTACCGTCCGTGTGGCTCCCCGGGCGCTCCAGAGTGACGTCAGGGCGCCCCAAGCTCATGGATCATGTGATCACATGGATCACGTCATCCATGCGCATGGGGCGCTCTGACGTCATTCTGGAGCGCCCGGGGAGCCGCACGGACTGTAAGTATACTGCTCCCCCGCTCCCCGCTCCTACTATGGCAACCAGGACTTTAATAGCGTCCTGGGTGCCATAGTAACACTGAACGCATTTGGAAGACGGTTCCGTCTTCAAATGCTTTCAGTACACTTGCGTTTTTCCGGATCCGGTGTGTAATTCCGGCAAGTGGAGTACACGCCGGATCCGGACAACGCAAGTGTGAAAGAGGCCTTAGAAAGATAGTTGGAGAGAAAGTGAGAGTCCGGTGGACAGATGGGATCTTCAATGGGGCTGTTGAAATCACACATAATAAGAGTTACATAGTAACATAGTCTATAAGGCCGAAAAAATCCCTCCGTCCATCCAGTTCGCCCTGTTATCCTGCAAGTTGATCCAGAGGAAGAAAAAAAAAAAACCCTGTGAGGTAGAAGCCAATTTTCCCCACTTAAGGGGGAAAAAAATTCCTTCCCGACTCCAATCAGAATAACTCCCTGGACCAACGACCCCTCTCTAGTAGCTATATCCTGTAATATTATTACGCTCCAGAAATACATCCAGGCCCCTCCTGAATTCCTTTATTGTACTCACCATCACCACCTCCTCAGGCAGAGAGTTCCATAGTCTCACTGCTCTTACCGTAAAGAATACTCTTCTATGTTTGTGCACAAACCTTCTTTCCTCCAGACGCAGAGGATGTCCCCTCGTCACAGTCACAGTCCTGGGGATAAATAGATGATGGGAGAGATCTCTGTACTGACCCCTGATATATTTATACATAGTAATTAGATCTCCCCTCAGTCGTCTTTTTTCTAAAATGAATAACCCTAATTTTGATCATCTTTCAGGGTACTGTAGTTGCCCTATTCCAGTTATTACTTTAGTTGCCCTCCTCTGGACCCTCTCCAGCTCTGCTATGTCTGCCTTGTTCACAGGAGCCCAGAACTGTACACAGTACTCCATGTGTGGTCTGACTAGTGATGTGTAAAGTGGCAGGACTATGTTCATATCACCGCCATCTATGCCCCTTCTGATGCAACCCATTATCTTATTGGCCTCGGCAGCAGCTGCCTGACACTGGTTTCTACAGCTTAGTTTGCTGTTTATTAGAATTCCTAGGTCCTTCTCCATGTCAGTGTTACCCAGTGTTTTACCATTTAGTATGTACGGGTGACTTGCATTATTCCTTCCCATGTGCATAACCTTACATTTGTCAGTGTTAAACCTCGTCTGCCACTTCTCTGCCCAAGCCTCCAATCTATCCAGATCCCTCTGTAGCAGTATACTGTCCTCTGTAGTATATATATATATATACAGTATACTGTCCTCTGTAATACACATATATATATATATATATATATACAGTATACTGTCCTCTGTAGTGTGTGTGTGTGTATATATATATATAAAATTTTACACACAGTATACTGTCCTCTTCAGTGTTAATTAATTTTACTGTGCAAGCCTTCTACAAGATCATTAATAAATATATTGAAGAGAATAGGGCACTGTACTGACAACCCCTGTGGTACCCCACTAGTGACAGTCACCCATCCTATACTGACCCCTTAGGTACCCCACTAGTGACAGTGACCCCTCCAGTACTGACCCCTGAGGTACCCCACTAGTGACAGTGACCCCTCAAGTACTGACCCCTGAGGTACCCCACTAGTGACAGTGACCCCTCCAGTACTGACCCCTGAGGTACCCCACTAGTGACAGTGACCCAATCTGAGTGTGTACCGTTAATAACCACCCTCTGTTTTCTATCACTCAGCCAGTTACTTACCCACTTACAGATGTTTTCTCCCAGTCCAACCATTCTCATTTTATATACTAACCTTTTATGTGGTACAGTGTCAAATACTTTGGAGAAGTCCAGATATACGACATCCATTGATTCACCACTGTCAAGTCTAGTTGGTAATTCATGTGATAGAAAATGAGGAAGCCAAGCAGTAAAGTGATCCAGTAAGTGGTGGGGGAAGCCTGGGTGGTGGTAGAAAACAGCAGGTGGAATGTGGAGGGGGGGGGGGGGGAATCTGGGTACAGGGGGAATGGGCTGAAACATGCACTGTGGAGAAAGAAGCATGCATACTCCTCCACCACACCTGTCACTTATGGAAAAAGTGTAGCCCACCATAGGATACAGTGGCAGAATGTTGAAGCCAACTCTCTCTGAGGGCCAGCAAATTAAGAGGTTTTGAAAGGAAGAAGTCATGGATGGTGGGCAGTTTGTTGCACACTGACTGAGAGCTCTAGAGAGTGCAGGGTTTCTTTGCATGGCAGCTGAGAAGATGGTGGACCAGGGTTTGGAGAGTTGTCGTCTGCAGCTCGTGGCAGAATAGGAGAAGACTGCAGATGGTTGAGTGATTTGAGAGTGTTTTGTTATGCTGTGCCATGGAGAAAGATGGGTGAAGGTGATGTAAGAGTGAAAAGTGCATATAAACTGGTCATGGGTGAGGTAAGGAGCAGGAACTGATGTGGATGGAAGCTGTGGATGAGTTTGAAGGTAAACAGCAGCAACAATGAGTAGCTGGCACAGCTTCCTCGTCTCCTGCCCTGTCTGACTGCCAAGATTAACTGCCAGGCACTTAGACAATATTCGCTTTGACTCGTGCCTGGTCGAAGACAGTGGTTTTGTTTTGGTCTCATGGGTCGATCCGCAGCATTATTGTTGCATTATTATATTAGAGCTGGTTCATACACTTCCATAGATTCCTCACCAGACAGGATCAGAATGAATTCATATACCCCTGTATTTAGATGACTATTTTTCACATCCTTCACAATTACATTTCATGCAGTAGTAGATATGAAATTTAAAGGGGTTATCCTAGACATGGTATTTACTACCTAGCTATGCTAAATGTCGGATTGTAGGGGGTCTGACCGCTAGGAGTGGACAATGCACACTGCTGCTCTGTTGAAAGAGAGGACTTGGGGCCATCATGGTTAGGAATTTATCCATTGATTTGCACCAGCTTTCTGGAACAAAAATCTGAAATTGTTCTTTAAAGAATGCAACGTTTTGCTGTTTTCATTACTATAAAACAAAATTTGGGGATCTTGGTGTAAGAAGGCCGGGCCACTGTTGACGTAAACTGGCTCGTGGTGGGCACCGATTTAATTTCCTGACACATGGAGTACCGAAACGAATTCTATCCACCCTCCAGCCTGTTGCACGTATGTTCAGGAAACATATAGTGGTAGATTTCTGTGACATTTCACTTTCCTTTTGTACTCCATCCAGCCCAGACCACCATGAAGACTTCTTCCAGCCAAGACTCTCATGTGTACTACATTCTGAGATTGAGATTTGTGACTACACACTTTAACATCTGCACCCTCCTCACAGCTCCACAGACTCTTTATTTATAGTGTCACAGATGGTAATAATGTCTACCCCCCCCCCCCATGCTCCATACAGTAATAGTACTGCCTTTTGTGCCCCACACACTAATATTGCAGACCCCTTAAACAGTATTAGGTCGCACACAATAATAATCTCCCCTTCTTGCCCCCACACAGTATTTAATGACCTCTTTTGTGTTCCCTCCACAGTAATGAGATGACTGAGATGAACTAGGAGACGTGCAGAAGGTGGCTGAATGTGGGACGCTGCGCCGGAGGCTAGCCCATGAGGAGCCAAGGGGGCAGTATGCATGGGAGCCATAAGTGATTGAGGCAGCGCGTCTTATGGTGGCATAAAGAGAGGTGTAATCACAGTTTTGTGGTGAGGGGGGCAGTGATGATGGCATGTCTGTCTCCATCCCAGAATTGGCTTGGGGTTGGGTAAAGGCTGCTTGTAGCCTCATCCTACCTTTTGCAGAAGAGGAGGAACAAGGAGTGCTGCTGATGGAGGCAGCGTGCTGACCTGTTGGTGATGGGGTCGTGGATGCCATGTGCCTGCAACTAACCGCAAGGGGGATTGATTGACCAGGGTCCCCCGGGTACCAGAAGGTGCTGCAGCATTGCAGGTTGCATGAGAGGGAGAGCGGCGGACAAACTGTTGGGGCTGCACAGTGCCAATATCTGAAGTGGCATCAGGAGGTGACTGCTCGTCAGAAAGCTGGTCAGACTCATCTGGGTGGTCTCGGGAGGGTGCCGTGTGGCCTTTTGATGAGTTGGGAGATGTGGGAGTATGCGCCTGTCAGCAGGCAAGGAGTAGACAGGAGGGACTCCGGATATCAGGTGAAAATAGTGGAAGTGAAACACAAAGTATATTACAAAGTTCCAGAGTGATTTACGATACAACGTTTAAGCTTTATTTGTGTAACATTGGAAAATTCCTTTTAATTTGTGATTTTTAACTTTTTATTTTTTTGTCTTACCTTTCAGAGTATAAAGTCCCTATTATCTTATCCTGGCTGCAGAACAGACACCCAGCAGCCCAGGTGACCGCAGGTCAGACAGCGTCACCCGCCGCCTCAGCTGGAACACAGGGTATTTGACCTTTTTTAAGATCCTCTATATTCTGTGTTTTGTTAAAGGGAACCTGTCACCGGGATTTTGTGCATGGAGCTGAGGACATGGGTTTCTAGATGGCCGCTAGCACATCCGCAATACCCAGTCCACATAGCTCTGTGTGCTTTTATTGTGTAAAAAAAACTATTTTATAGATATGCAAATAACCTGATATGAGTCCTGTCCCTGACTCATCTCAGGTTATTTTGCATATGTATCAAATCGGTTTTTATACACAATAAAAGCACACAGAGCTATGGGGACTGGATATTGCGGATGTGCTAGCGGCCATCTAGCAACCCATGTCCTCAGCTCTATACACAAAATCCCGGTGACAGGTTCCCTTTAAGTATCTTCTGATAGGTTTTTGAGACACATCAGAAGATTTTACTGAGGGAAGTTTATACTTAATAATTGAATTACTTTGGAATCTGACCCTTTTATTACTTATTATGATTTATCATAGGGACAGAAGTCAGCAACAAGAAGGCTGCAGTTGGTCACCACATGAAGACCAGAGCTTCTGTGTCACAGGAGGCACGTCCGGAGTTACCCACAGAGCCTGGAAATCCAGCAAAATTACCAACCAAAAGACCCAGACAGGTCGAACATGAAGACATTTCTTCTAGAAACTCAAAAAAGCTTAAACTGAGTTGCCCACAGTGCGATAAATGTTTTCAATACAGCTCGGCTCTGGAAGCCCACCTCAGGATCCACACTGGAGACAAACCCCATAAGTGTGATCTCTGTAACATGAGCTTCAGTTATAAGTCGTGGTTGATTGTGCATAGACGGAAACATTCCCAAACTGCGGAAAATGTACCACTGGAGATGAGCAGCGGGTCTCCATCCTCAGACTACACTCCAAAATCGAGCAGAAAAACTAAGAAACGCTCCAAAAGGCGCAGACACAAGAAGGGAAAAGGCAAGAAGGTGAATAGTAAGACGAGCTCGACGGATAGCAGGGCATCGAATACGGCTGCAACTCCAAAGATGAACTGCAATGGAACCAACGAGCAAGCCGCTTCAGCAGCCTCAAAAACCATCTCGACCGATAGCGAGGCCTCAAAAACAGTAACGACCCCAGGGACCAACTCAAATGGAGCAAACAAGCAAGAAGATGAAGTAGTCTCGAAAACGAGCTCCGCGGATAGCGCGGCCTCAAATACTGTGACGACTCCTAATACTAATGGAACAAACGCGAAAGGAGATAAGCCTCTGAAATGCACTTACTGTGAGAAAAGGTTTAACAGCCAGTTGGTCCTGGAAGCCCATCACCGAATCCACACCGGCAAGCTAGCCTACTCGTGCCCGTATTGTGACGAGAGCTTCTCAAAGGCTTCGCTGCTTGATGCTCATAGCAGCAAGCACAAGGAATTCAAACCTTACCAGTGTGACCAGTGCGAGAGAAACTTCAAAGACCAGACGCTTTTCATGGCTCACAAGAGGACACACACCGGGGAGAAACCCCACCAGTGCACCAAGTGTAACTGCTGGTTTCCTACCCTTAACAGCCTATTGACGCACGAGCAGAGCCACTTAAAACCCAAGCCCTACAAGTGCCAGCACTGTGATAAGAGCTTCAATGACAAGAACCTGCTGGAGACTCACGAGGGGGTGCACACGGATACTAAGCCCTTCAGGTGCACCCAGTGCAGCGAGAGCTTCTTCCTGAAAACTCAGTTGGTGGCCCACCAGGCCACGCACGCTCCTGACAAACCCTTTCCGTGCAACCAGTGCGAGAGGAGCTTCAATAAGAAAGAGACTCTCACGGCGCACATTCGCGTTCACGGTAAACAGGCAAAGAAAGCTTGACTTAGCTGGTGAGAGAGCTACTATCTTGGTATCTCTTGATAGATGTAGCCTTACGCCCTACACAGGGCATTGCGTACTTCTGCCCTATTCGAGCGCCTCGGGCCATGTGCGTTGACAGACGTGCAGCTCAGAGGTATTCTTATCTCACGGCGGTACTGGAGAAATGGGATAAAGGCCGAATGAGGTCTCCCGTGTCTGAATTGCTGTGTATTTTCTGGCTGGATGGAGATGACAGGATCTGCAGTGGACCTGTGCTGTAGGTTTATGAGGCATGACATTGTCTACAAGAAGTAGAGGTTCTCCACCATGTGTATTAACCCCAGAATCTAATTAGTATCATTACATAGCGACTCGGCTCGCTGTGTTGTTCAGATTTTTTTTTTAGAAAAATATTTAGCTGGAAAAGCCCTTTAAGGAAGACTAATCCGGCAGCCAAATTATTAAATATTGGGCTAGCTGGGCCATACATGACTCCATTATCTACTAGATGCCTATAGTTTAGTTTTACCTACCCTCCCCCCCTACATGAGATCTGCACGGGGCATTTTAAACTAGAAGAACAGCTGGAACATTTTACGTTGTGACTTTCTTTTTTTATATTCTGCCTTAAGTTAAACAAGGCTAATATCCAATTTCGTAATCGGCGTTCATTTTTAAAGTGAAACTCCAGGCAATTTTTAACATAACGTTCCAGGGTCACTTAATATTTCACTATGGCCCCTTTTATAGAGCGTTCTCTGGTACCAAGAACCCCTTTTCATATAGCCGGGCAGGGGCTCATCTGTCACCGGCGCTCCGCCTCCAGTCCCCGCTGGTTTGGACGTGTCCTCTACGTGCACAGGTCACCTCTGAGGCCACTGATTGGCCAGCAGTGGTTACATCCGTGTAGACGGCACACTTCCGATCCATCGGGGAGCAGAAGCGATGGAGAAGAGAGCTTTGCATTAGAGCGGGAGCGCCATTGACGAGTGAGATTATTATTTTTGGCCATATGAAAAGGGGTTCCTGTTCTCGGGAATTGAGGTGATCCGTGCACTATAGATCAATATAGGCAATAGCAGAACTTGCAAAAACGGTTACCCCTCGTCTGACATCTCTTCTTGCTTTGCCGCCATTTGCTGCCGTACCTTTCTGACTTCCAGTACTACTCGCCTCCTGCACATAATACTCAGCGCTTCAGAGTACTTCAGCTAGAGAATGCAGATGAAAATTACTCTAAAGGGAGCAGCGATCTCCCACCAGTATTAGGGGACGGGGTCAGAACAGGAAGTCTGTGAGGTGCAGCTTCAGCCAATTGGTACAAAGCAACAGGTGATGTCAGAAATGGGGCGTCCTTTTTCGGCAACTTCTGCTGTACAGCCCAGTGACACGCAGCAGTAGTAGTTTTTAAAGGGGTTGTCCAGGAATGAGTAGTTTTTACCTAATGCCTGCATCCAGCCTCAGTAAGAAAGATTCATACTTGCCTGCTCTTTGTCTTCATCGGCTCCGTTGTGTCCACCTCCTGCACCTCGACCGGTGGTCATAGTCACCTGCTCTGCTGCAGCCAGTACCGGTCCTAGTCGGGGGTCACTGCTGAAGCCAATCATTGGCTGCAGCGGAGCATGTGACCAATGCTGTGCCGGAGGAGCCATCTCTGGGGAGGAGGGAAGTATGAATCTTGCTGCTGGCATCTATAATGTACAGAACAGCTTGCTTATTAGGGGCCACAATTGGCCCCCGGGATGTAGCCCCGTTATTTGCATGGAGTGTCACTTTATATCTCTTCGGCAGGAGACCTGAAAGATTCCCTATGTTTTTTGTACACTGTTCCTCTCAGGAATGGACGATGATGGCTCCATGAGGGCTACCTGCACACGGGCGCGGATTTCAATGCGTTTCCACAACAAACCTGCACCAAATCCACGTGTAGCTTTCCATATGGATTTGCCTTGATCTCCTTTGCCATGCAAGAAGTGAAATCCGTAGAAATATAGACATTCTGCAGATTTCAACAATCAAGTTAATTTCTGGCAATGGAAAATATCCGCCTGTCAAATCTCATTCATTTTGCTGGTACTGTATTACTCTGTGTTTTTTTTATATTTTTTTTATTTTTCCCCCCGTGAGTGATCCACAACGCGTGCAGGTAGCCTACCACGTTTAGTTTGTGCCATGTCAGCAGAATCAATGTGTTGGAAGACGGATCAAAGTGTGCGTCTCATCAGTTTTGAAAAGATAATAAAGCCATATTTATTCTACTCGTTCACGTTTCTGACACTTCTTAGCTCCTTTGCACTGCAAGGGGGGGTGGTTCACACTTCATCTACATGATAAATGCCACTTTCTGAAGACAACCCCTTTAAGATCCGACAATTCAATAGAAATCGGGCACAGTTACTGTCTTCGGCCAATGACTGAGTATAAAATAATTCAAAAATCAGCCAGCTCTGTTTTCCGTACAGGTCACAACATGTATAGCAAAGCTGCCGCATGTTCCCGGATCCACACGCAGGAGTGGGTGAAACCGGTACAACAACAGGATGCTCCGATATCGTGACCGCGCCGTCAGCAGAGAGAGATGCCTCCAAAGATGGTCTTTATTTGGACTACACGTTACAGACTGGACCTGGTGAAGGGAGGCTTCCGCTCTTGTAACGTGTAGTCTGAACTAGGAAAATCTTTGGAGTCGGCTCCCTGCTGACGAGTATTTCCTGGCGGTGCGGTCACAATACTGGATGATCCTATTGCTGTACTGTTTTTTCATAGAGGCAGCTCTAGGAACATTTCTCAGGACTGCCTCTGCAGAGCGGATTTCCACTGACTGCAGCCAAAAGATGCAGGTCCATGTGCCACAGGGTATGTAATAGAAGTGCTACCTGCTGGTAAAAATCCTGCATCAAAACTTGCCTTTGTAATGACGATCTAAATTATGTTGCACAAAGACGTGTGAGACACTAATGACAGAAGCTTCACTATAGTCCTTCCAGGACCTTGCGCACAGTTCATTGATCCTGGTGTGTAGCCATCTCAAGCAACTTGCACTATGACCGGCTGAAAGCTGGAGAATGGGTGGTGTGGTCCAGCTCTGCTCCTGAAGTAGAGGAAGATGCTTGTGTAATGGACTGTTGAGCTATGAACAGAAATATAATATACGTTAAGATTTAGGATTATGGAGGGGATTTATTTTTTTGAAAATGCAAAGTATGTCTTCAATCTGCTGAAATTTTTTTTTATTTATTACGCTTCTGGTGAATTCACTCACATTTTACTGTATTTTGTTGCAGTATTTTGCAATGTGTTAACTAGGGATGAGCGAATTTCATATTTTGAAATTCGAGTTTGGGTTGTGGTATAATCCGAATTGCGTTTTGGATTCCGTTACCATGGACCATGACGGAATGCCTTTAGAGGCATTCCGTTATTCGTTCCGTCAGAATAGAAGTCTAGGGCCAACATAACGGAAACCGGACAGATCCGTTATACAGGCCATAGACTTCTATTATGACGGAATGAATAACGGAAGGCCTCTAAAGGCATTCCGTCATGGTCCATGGTAACGGAATCCAAAACGCAATTCGGATTATACCACAAGCCAAACTCTAATTTCAAAATATGAAATTCGCTCATCACTAGTGTTAACCCATCCTATGGCTGATTTTTGAAGGCTGTAATGTGGCCATATTTTACTACCTTTATCAGAAACAATACCCAAACCTCATCTGTTTTTCCAGCTGTAACATGAATTCAAAAGATTCGAGAATGAATAAGCTAATGCAGGCAAAGTGAATAAATATATTTACGAAGTGTGATTTAAAGGGGTTCTGCACTTTGTTTTAACTGATGATCTATCCTCTGGATACATCATCAGCTTCTGATCGGCGGGGGTCCGACACCCAGGACCCTCGCTGATCATCTGTTTGAGAAGGCAGCAGCGCCGCGGAATTCTCACTGTTTACCGCCGGCCCACTGACGTCACAACTAGTATCAACTAGCGTGGGCGGGGCTAAGCTCTGTTCACTTGAATGGAGCTTAGCCCCGCCCACACTAGTTGATACTAGTCGTGACGTCAGTGGGGCGGCGGTAAACAGTGAGAAGGCCGTGCCGCTGCCTTCTCAAACAGCTGATCAGCGGGGGTCCTGGGTGTCGGACCCCCGCCGATCAGAGGCTGATTATCTAAAATCACATACAAACTAATAAAAAGTAAATAAACATCACTATCCTAAATATGCAATATGAGGTAGGGCTCCAGTCGGCCATGCTATAACACATATTCAAGGAAACAGGTCGGCACTTCACCTTTAGGTGCACGCTGCACGGGAAAGGAGCAATCTCCAGTAGATACAAAAGATAAATCCCAGCAGCTGTGTCTTTCAAATAAGCTTCTTTTTTATTTTTTCTTCATAAAGCAGAAAGTCCTACAACCAGGACGCGTTTCGGCATGCAAGCCTTTTTCAACAGGTACATCCATAAAATAAATCAAAACTTATATATAGGGTCTAGTTCAGCCCATTCATGACGTCTCCACCCAGTGGGTGGTATTTTAAATGAATAATTAATCAATCAATTAATGATAGCAGGTGAAAAACAAAGCAACATATGTCATGGGTTATATTCTACCTTATTGGAGAATCTATATATCCTTTTCATCACATGGCAGCGGTCTAAAAAGAATACATGAAAATATAATAAATGTATCTATATATTTCAAATATTATGCAACAACAAAATCTCATAAATGTGCGACCTCATACTCCCTATTAAGTCCCCTTGGGTGCAGTGTATCCAGGGTATGGATCCAAAAAGCCTCTCTTCTGAGGAGAAGCCTTTTGACATCCCCCCCTCTCCTTGGTCTCTTTACCTGTTCTAATATTTGAAAACGTAACTGTGCGACAGTATGTTTGTATTCCTCAAAGTGACATGGAACCGGTAACATGAGTTTTTTTGTCCTAATATCAGATTTATGTTTACTGATGCGATCCTTCACTGCCTGCATTGTCTCACCCACATATAATAGGCCGCAAGGACATTTAATAAGGTATATAACATTTGCGGAATCACAGGTAAAAAAACCCTTTATACCAAAGCTTTTACCAGAGTACATCTTCGTCCGACCTTTTTTCCTGACGATTCAGAATACTGCAAAGATTTTGAACACATCATTAATAAGTGTTCATATGACCTCATACTCCTTACAATCAAACGCATCCAAAAAGCGATTGTTGAGATAAAGGAACAAGTAGCCAGCACCGAACAACAGCTGCGCGATTCTATTTCCTCTGATGATTTTAAAAAATTGAAAGAAGCGGTGGATGCACAGATTGCAACTTACAAAAAAGACACAGAAGAGAAAAAAAGATCCAAGTTTCTACGTGATAGTGAGGATTATTACTTGAATCGTGTATACAGATGGCAAGAGACAAACCTGCGGTCACAGTCCGGATATCGAAAACCCGCGAGATTTGGCTCTCAAGGTTCAAGTTCCGGGGATTCAACTGGCTCTCGCGAGATGCGTCCTTTTTTTCGGAAAGGCGGCCGGCGTCCGCGTGGAGGAGGAGGCGGCGAGCAGGACGGAAGCACCACCGGCGGAACATCAGGGGCACCGCAGAGCCAGATGATACAGACCAGGTCGCAGGTAAGCCATCGCTAGTTATAAACCTGTCATCTCGATGTCTGGACTCTGAACAAATTTCCGCTCTCCAAAGGGGCTTATCCTTTTGCCCCACAGCGGACTTTGATACTTTTCAGTTGGATGTTGATTTGCAGCAATTTTTCAGAAAATTAAGACTTAAAGCCCATTTCTCTGGACCCGTTGATGTGCAGCGGAGCATGGAGCCTATAGAGACTGTTTCTTGTTTGCGTCTTGTTGATTTAGGTTTAAAGAATAAATCCACATTTATGCCCCCCAGGACTTATCATCCTGTTGAAACATATATACAATTGGTCACTAGGGAGGTACGGGAACAGATTGACTCAATAAAGAGGGGTGAATTACACTTAAGACATAATGTTTCAGTAGGTGAAAAGAGAGCCATTAAATCCTTAATAGAGGATGTCAATTTGGTGATAAAACCTGCTGATAAGGGTGGCTCCATTGTAATAATGGACAAAATCAAATATATACAAGAAGTTATGCGACAATTATCTGACGAATTGACATATCAACCATTAGGTGGTGACCCCCTTTTTTGAAATAAAACATAAAATCATTGGGATAGTTCAACACTATTCAGGTCTAGGTGTAATTGATCAGCATCTTAGTAAATTTTTGGTAATTCATACACCCAGGACTCCTGTCCTATATATTTTGCCAAAGGTTCATAAAACTTTGATTGATCCCCCTGGACGCCCTATAGTGTCTTCAGTGGGATCCATCTTATCCCCTCTGGCGGTTGTCCTTGAAAAAGTTTTAACCCCTTTGGTGAAATTAACAAAATCATTCCTATGGGACACACCTCATTTCTTGAGGATTATAGCAGAGTTGGGTCCTGTTCCCGTGGAGAGCCTCCTGGTGACCATTGATGTAGTTAGTTTATATACTTCCATTGACCATCAGGAGGGCATACAGGCAGTTTCAGCCGCACTCAATAAAACGAATTATACGACCATAGAGCAAGAATTTTTTCTTGAGTTATTAAATGTGGTTCTTTATAAAAATTATTTTTTATTTATGGATGCGTTCTACCTACAGAGGCGTGGCACCGCGATGGGGTCTAACGTGGCCCCGCCCTATGCAAATCTCTTTATGTCGTCATTTGAAGAAAAATATGTATACAATAATAAGCTATTTCAAAAAAACGCTATTATTTGGAAAAGATTCGTGGACGACATTTTTTGCATATGGGCGGGGTCCCGGGAGACCCTAGCTGATTTCATGAATGATTTAAATATTGCAGTTGAGGGTCTACAGTTCACAGTTACCTGTGACATAAACCAGGTGAACTTTTTAGACACTAAAGTCATCAAAAACCTTGGGGGTCATTTATCCACTGACATTTATCGTAAGGTCACGGATAGAAACAGTATATTACATTATAAGAGTGCCCACCCATTGTCCCTTAAAAAAGCCATTCCCAAATCACAATATCAGAGAGTAGAAAGAATAGTCTCAGACCCGGCTGTACAAAAAATAAGGATCACTGAAATGACAGAGAGATTTTGTGAACGCGGTTATCCATTGAGTATTCTGAAAACAGCTAGAGAAGGGAGGGAAGGGGTGAGGGCCTCATTAGATGGAGATAAATCCAGGATAGCTTTTATCCATAAATTCCATCCATTCAATACAGGCATTGATAATATAGTCAGGAAACATTGGCACCTGTTAAATAAAGCGCACCCTCAGGTTGATGAATTTAAACACTCACCTCTCATCTGCAATAAAAAGAATTTGAACTATCGTGACAAATTGGTTCATG
The DNA here is from genome assembly GCF_905171765.1 of Bufo bufo. NCBI lineage: Eukaryota > Metazoa > Chordata > Amphibia > Anura > Bufonidae > Bufo > Bufo bufo. Next base: position 548,706,999 of record NC_053393.1, on the reverse strand, counting down.
CAGACTTAGGCAGTACAAAAGCAATGTTGAAACAACAGCGGATATCCTCGCCGCGGATGGGTACATTTCCCTGCCTGCATTGTCTCCAGTGCTCACATGTAATTAACCACCTCAGCCCCCAGTGCTTAAACACCCTGAAAGACCAGGCCACTTTTTACACTTCTGACCTACACTACTTTCACCGTTTATTGCTCGGTCATGCAACTTACCACCCAAATGAATTTTACCTCCTTTTCTTCTCACTAATAGAGCTTTCATTTGGTGGTATTTCATTGCTGCTGACATTTTTACTTTTTTTGTTATTAATCGAAATTTAACGATTTTTTTGCAAAAAAATGACATTTTTCACTTTCAGTTGTAAAATTTTGCAAAAAAAACGACATCCATATATAAATTTTGCTCTAAATTTATTGTTCTACATGTCTTTGATTAAAAAAAATGTTTGGGTAAAAAAAAAATGGTTTGGGTAAAAGTTATAGCGTTTACAAACTATGGTACAAAAATGTGAATTTCCGCTTTTTGAAGCAGCTCTGACTTTCTGAGCACCTGTCATGTTTCCTGAGGTTCTACAATGCCCAGACAGTACAAACACCCCACAAATGACCCCATTTCGGAAAGTAGACACCCTAAGGTATTCGCTGATGGGCATAGTGAGTTCATAGAACTTTTTATTTTTTGTCACAAGTTAGCGGAAAATGATGATTTTTTTCTTTTTTTTTTTTTTTCTTACAAAGTCTCATATTCCACTAACTTGTGACATAAAATAAAAACTTCCATGAACTCACTATGCCCATCAGCGAATACCCTGGGGTCTCTTCTTTCCAAAATGGGGTCACTTGTGGGGTAGTTATACTGCCCTGGCATTCTAGGGGCCCAAATGTGTGGTAAGGAGTTTGAAATCAAATTCTGTAAAAAATGACGAGTGAAATCCGAAAGGTGCTCTTTGGAATGTGGGCCCCTTTGCCCACCTAGGCTGCAAAAAAGTGTCACACATCTGGTATCTCCGTACTCAGGAGAAGTTGGGGAATGTGTTTTGGGGTGTCATTTTACATATACCCATGCTGGGTGAGATAAATATCTTGGTCAAATGCCAACTTTGTATAAAAAAATGGGAAAAGTTGTCTTTTGCCAAGATATTTCTCTCACCCAGCATGGGTATATGTAAAATGACACCCCAAAACACATTCCCCAACTTCTCCTGAGTATGGAGATACCAGATGTGTGACACTTTTTTGCAGCCTAGGTGGGCAAAGGGGCCCATATTCCAAAGAGCACCTTTCGGATTTCACTCGTCATTTTTTACAGAATTTGATTTCAAACTCCTTACCACACATTTGGGCCCCTAGAATGCCAGGGCAGTATAACTACCCCACAAGTGACCCCATTTTGGAAAGAAGAGACCCCAGGGTATTCGCTGATGGGCATAGTGAGTTCATGGAAGTTTTTATTTTTTGTCACAAGTTAGTGGAATATGAGACTTTGTATGAAAAAAAAAAAAAAAATCATCATTTTCCACTAACTTGTGACAAAAAATAAAAAATTCTAGGAACTCGCCATGCCCCTCACGGAATACCTTGGGGTGTCTTCTTTCCAAAATGGGGTCACTTGTGGGGTAGTTATACTGCCCTGGCATTTTCCAGGGGCCCTAATGTGTGGTAAGTAGGTAAATGACCAGTGAAATCCGAAAGGTGCTCTTTGGAATGTGGGCCCCTTTGCCCACCTAGGCTGCAAAAAAGTGTCACACATCTGGTATCGCCGTATTCAGGAGACGTTGGGGAATGTGTTTTGGGGTGTCTTTTTACATATACCCATGCTGGGTGAGATAAATATCTTGGTCAAATGCCAACTTTTTCCATTTTTTTATACAAAGTTGGCATTTGACCAAGATATTTATCTCACCCAGCATGGGTATATGTAAAATGACACCCCAAAACACATTGCCCAACTTCTCCTGAGTACGGCGATACCAGATGTGTGACACGTTTTTGCAGCCTAGATGCGCAAAGGGGCCCACATTCCTTTTATGAGGGCATTTTTAGACATTTGGATACCAGACTTCTTCTCACGCTTTGGGGCCCCTAGAATGCCAGGGCAGTATAAATACCCCACATGTGACCCCATTTTGGAAAGAAGACACCCCAAGGTATTCAATGAGGGGCATGGCGAGTTCATAGAAATTTTTTTTTTTTGGCACAAGTTAGCGGAAATTGATATTTTTTATTTTTTTCTCACAAAGTCTCCCGTTCCGCTAACTTGGGACAAAAATTTCAATCTTTCATGGACTCAATATGCCCCTCACGGAATACCTGGGGGTGTCTTCTTTCCGAAATGGGGTCACATGTGGGGTATTTATACTGCCCTGGCATTCTAGGGGCCCTAAAGCGTGAGAAGAAGTCTGGAATATAAATGTCTAAAAAATTTTACGCATTTGGTTTCCGTGAGGGGTATGGTGACTTCATGTGAGATTTAATTTTTTGTCACAAGTTAGTGGAATATGTGACTTTGTAAGAAAAAAAAAAAAATTCCGCTAACTTGGGCCAAAAAAAAGACTGAATGCAGCCTTACAGAGGGGGGGGGGATCAATGACAGGGGGGTGATCAATGACAGGGGGGGTGATCAATGACAGGGGGGGTGATCAATGACAGGGGGGGTGATCAATGACAGGGGGGTGATCAGGGAGTCTATATGGGGTGATCACCCAACTGTCATTGATCACGCCCCTGTAAGGCTTCATTCAGACGTCCGGATGCGTTTTGCGGATCGGATCCGTCTATCAGTGCATCCGTAAAAATCATGCGGACATCTGAATGGAGCTTTACAGGGGGGTGATCAATGACAGGGGGGTAATCAATGACAGGGGGGTGATCAGGGAGTCTATATGGGGTGATCAGGGGTGATCAGGGGTGATCAAGGGCTAATAAGGGGTTAATAAGTGACGGGGGGGGGGGTGTAGTGTAGTGGTGCTTGGTGCAACATATTACTGAGCTGCCTGTGTCCTCTGGTGGTCGACCCAAACAAAGGGGACCACCAGAGGACCAGGTAGCAGGTATATTAGACGCTGTTATCAAAACAGCGTCTAATATACCTGTTAGGGGTTTAAAAAATCACATCTCCAGCCTGCCAGCGAACGATCGCCGCTGGCAGGCTGGAGATCCACTCGCTTACCTTCCGATCCTGTGAACGCGCGCGCCTGTGTGCGCGCGTTCACAGGAAATCTCGCGTCTCGCGAGAGGACGCACCGGCGCGTCCACCCAGAACAACAGGACCGCCGCAAAGACGCAATCCTGCGTACGGCGGTCCTGAGGAGGTTAAAGGTCCTTCGTTTCATCATCCTCATACTGGTAAAAGCTTTGGTATAAAGGGTTTTTTTACCTGTGATTCCGCAAATGTTATATACCTTATTAAATGTCCTTGCGGCCTATTATATGTGGGTGAGACAATGCAGGCAGTGAAGGATCGCATCAGTAAACATAAATCTGATATTAGGACAAAAAAACTCATGTTACCGGTTCCATGTCACTTTGAGGAATACAAACATACTGTCGCACAGTTACGTTTTCAAATATTAGAACAGGTAAAGAGACCAAGGAGAGGGGGGGATGTCAAAAGGCTTCTCCTCAGAAGAGAGGCTTTTTGGATCCATACCCTGGATACACTGCACCCAAGGGGACTTAATAGGGAGTATGAGGTCGCACATTTATGAGATTTTGTTGTTGCATAATATTTGAAATATATAGATACATTTATTATATTTTCATGTATTCTTTTTAGACCGCTGCCATGTGATGAAAAGGATATATAGATTCTCCAATAAGGTAGAATATAACCCATGACATATGTTGCTTTGTTTTTCACCTGCTATCATTAATTGATTGATTAATTATTCATTTAAAATACCACCCACTGGGTGGAGACGTCATGAATGGGCTGAACTAGACCCTATATATAAGTTTTGATTTATTTTATGGATGTACCTGTTGAAAAAGGCTTGCATGCCGAAACGCGTCCTGGTTGTAGGACTTTCTGCTTTATGAAGAAAAAATAAAAAAGAAGCTTATTTGAAAGACACAGCTGCTGGGATTTATCTTTTGTATGCTATAACACATGGCCGTCTACCACAGACAAGATATAGGACAAATCAATACTTACATTCTACTTAGGATGAAGTTTCAAGTGGAGTCCCCCCCCCCCCCCCTTCCCCATATATTACATATTTAGGCATAGTGTGTGTTAGGCTACTTTCACACTGGCGTTTTGGCTTTTCGTTTGTGAGATCCGTTCAGGGCTCTCACACGCGGTCCAAAACTGATCCATTTTGCCCTAATGCATTATGAATGGAAAAGGATCCGCTCAGAATGCATCAGTTTGCCTTCGTTCCGTCTTCATTCCGCAGCGTTTTGGTGTGCGTCTGACGAAACTGAGCCAAACGGATGCGTCCTGACACCCAATGTAAGTCAATGGGGACGGATCCGTTTTCTATGACACAATCTGGCACAATAGAAAACTGATCCGTCCTCCATTGACTTTCAATGGTGTTCAAGATGGATCCGTCTTGACTATGTTAAAGATGATACAAACGGATCCGTTCTGAACGGTTGTATTATCTGAACGGATCCATCTGTGCAGATCCATGACTGATCCGCACCAAACGCGAGTGTGAAAGTAACCCTTAGTGTGATTTGTCTGTTATCTTATATTTAATCACACTTAGAAAATATATTTATTCACTTAGCCTGCATAAGCTTATTCATTCTCAGATCTTTTGAGTTCACATTACACTTGGTGTCAGAAGTGGGATTTGAGCAAATGGATATGCTTGTTGCTAATGTGTTACATAGAGAGAGGGTAGTTTGGACCCCCCCCCCACTCCGAATGGAAACCCAGGCATTTGCGGGATTCTGATAATCTGCAGGCGGATTATTAGTGGTTGCACATACTGTGCAAATGAGTGGGGCTTGTAGTAGGCTTGGTAGAATCTAGCAACATTAGTTTGGAAGTTGTAGAACCGAGCAGATTCTAGTGAAAATCAGTAAGAGCTTGCAGATTGTGGACATCAGAGCTCCCGGGGTTCTGATGGTAATTTATGGCACTGGCAAGAGAGACAGTCCCCAAGTGTCTACAATGATCAGAATGGCACTTGTGTTAAATGTTCCGAAATTTTGGTAACCTGATGCTGTGTGTGAGTCCTGGCCATAGCATTAGAGATTAGAGCAGTAAAAGACGGCAAGTGTGATACATCAGGGACTGTGTCAGTCAATGAATAAGTATTGTACCTGGTGTGTGTGCCAATAGATGGTGGCTAGCACTAATAGTTTGAAGATGAAGGTGTTAGGAAACTATCTCTATTGAAATAGTTCTGATTTATAGTGTGTGAGAAGTTATGTTGATCAGAAAGATTAAGTATTGTCTGGTATATGTATAAAGCTGAATACGGTTAGAAAAGAAATGTGGCCTTGAAGAATAGCTACCTTTTAAAAGAAGGGTTGGTGTGTCGGAGCTGTTAATGGATATAGACTCACTCAGTGGTATTTTATGGCTCCAGCCATCCCCCTTCTAGTCTGATTGTAGAGACATAAGAGTCAGGAAAAGGGGTGCTGGGAGCGCTGATCCCATCCCCCAGCCTTAACAGAGAAGACACATAGTTAGCTAGACCCAAACATTCCTTAGATAAAGGATTTTGGATTCTGCGGAATGCCGATTGTTTTGCTAAGAAGGATCTAAAAGTGACTGGTTTTGATTGGAGGGGGTATGAAGTATCAGACAGAGGAGTAAGACAAAGAGTCTAGGATGGGTTTAGTATGTGCAATAACACAGAAAAGTGAAGATTTTAATAATTTTTCTTTCTTCTTTCCCAAGGAGCTAATTGTAAGGAGTGAACCCAGCCTTAAAGGAAAATGTATTATATGTATACCACCAATTCAGTCATATAAAATGGTTTGGTTTTAACAAAAATTGTTTTAACGTTTATACAGGGCTGTGGAGTCGGAGTCGAGGAGTCGGAGGCAATTTTGGGTACCTAGAGTCAGCAAAAAATGAACCGACTCCTACTAGATTTAAATTGGAATAAAAAAATAAAAAAAGCAAGTTTAAATGTCCCAAATCATAAAACGTTATAATTAATTACCGTATTTTTCGCTCTATAAGACGCACCTGCCCATAAGACGCACCTAGGTTTTTGAGGAGGAAAATAAGAAAAAAAATATTTTGAACCAAAAGGTGTGCTTTTGGTAGGTTTTGAACGAATGGGGGCATCTGTGGATGGCACTGTTATGGGGGCATCTGTGGATGGCACTGTTATGGGGGCATCTGTGGATGGCACATATATAGCATCTTATCTTATGTGTCATCGACAGATCCCCCCCCCCCCCCCCCCCCCATAACAGTGTCCCTGTGTAGTGAATTGGGGCCGGCATCTAGTAACATAGCACATAAGGCCGAAAAAAGACATTTGTCCATCCAGTTCGGCCTGTTATCCTGCAAGTTGATCCAGAGGAAGGCAAAAAAAACCTGTGAGGTAGAAGCCAATTTTCCTCACTTTAGGGGAATAAAAAATTCCTTCCCGACTCCAATCAGGCAATCAGAATAACTCCCTGGATCAACGACCCCTCTGTTTCTGTAATGGCAGCAGGGCCCGGTGCCTGCTACATTCATAAAGTGAGCGGAGCAGGCGCGTGATGTAGTGAGCTATGCTACGAGCGCCCACCCGGCCTCCTGACTGCCAAGAAGTTAGTAGTAAGTCGTACAGCGCTAGATTTAAGATGATTGGAATACTTTAACAATACCCACAAGTTAGATATGATTACCGTATACTACAGTGAGCGGGGCCCGGTGTAGTAGAATACAGTGACTGCACCGGGCCCTGCTGCCATTACAGAAACAGATGCCGGCCCCCAGCCCCTCCTCCCTCTTAGCCTATTCACCGGACGGTCGCAGCATTCGCCCCCATAAGACGCACTGCTATTTTCCCCCTTTTTTGCGAAAAATACGGTACTTATCTACTGTAAGAATAAAGGCCAATGCATGCAGTGCGTCACGTTACCGCAAAACGAACACGTTAAGTGACCATGAAGAAGCATGCTTTTCATATGCTTCACTATATGGCACGCAACGCACAGTTAAGGAGCGGCAATACTTATACTTTCCATTGCGTTGTGTTCCGCTGTTACAGGCCCATGGTTAACCTCGCCTCTCACTGATTAGGTAAATATGTTTTTGCAGGACTAGAGACACTTGTATACGTGAAGGGAATGGATAGTCAATAGTTCAAGACTGAAGCTGTAAACCATTTGAAAAACTGCTGTCATTCAGCTAAGGCTATAAAAACTTGTAAACTCAGATTGTTAGCTTAAACTTTAAACATGACTATGGGATTCTACTAGGGAAATCATGTTTTACAATAAATGCCCCTTCCTGGATCCTCCCATTGCCCTATCTTCAGCAGAAGATCAGCACACAACGGAGAAGGCAGTAGTTCTGTGGCAATGACATGTATGTTGCCTTTCTTTCCTTCAAGGAATGTATAAAATACATTCGCATATTAAATATGTCTGAGTCGGAAGTACCAAAAACTGAGGAGTCGGACCTTTTATCTACCGACTCCACAGCCCTGGCGTTATAACTTGCATGCTGTCTTGTTATAAGATTTTGATTGATTATAGATCAAAGACCAGAGATTATCCGTAATTCTGTGTGTGTGTGTGTCTGTTTCCAGGAAAGCAGTGTAGCTGAGAGTCATAAATCATTATGTGGAATGTGTGCAGTCTCTACTTCACATATAAGGCCATGATTATGAGTTGTGAGTGGATATGAATAAATGAAACCCCTGGACAACCCCTTTAAGTGCAGAATACAACATATTAGTAAACCACAAAGTAACATTGGGTATCTTAGAAGGTTCATCAATAAATGTGATTTTAATGGTGTTTTATTATCTACAAGTGACATTGAAAAAGATGCCCATGAATTACATCACATGCATGTTTTGGTTTCACACCATAATGTGATATGAACAAAATGCAAATGAAACATAACTAGAAAGAAGTGTGAGATACAGTACAATGTTATCCAGGGCTAAACCTTCAAAAGTTATTAACTGCTAAAGTTTATCTAATGTGTTGAATAAGGAAGACGAGGATTTCTATTACTAGTAAACGTGATATGTGCAGTCATGGCCGTAAATGTTGGCACCCCTGAAAAGTATTTCTCACAGAAAAGTATTGCAGCAACACATGTTTTGCTATACACATGTTTATTCCCTTTTGTGTGTATTGGAACAAAACTAAAAAAGGGAGGGAAAAAGCAAATTGGACATAATGTCACCAAACGCCAAAAATGGGCTGGACAAAATTATTGGCACACTTTCAAAATTGTGGATAAATAAGATTGTTTCAAGCATGTGATGCTCCTTTAAACTCACCTGGGGCAGGTAACAGGTGTTGGCAATATAAAAATCACACATGAAAGCAGATAAAAAGGAGAGAAGTTCACTCAGTCTTTGCATTGTGTGTCTGTGTGCTCCACACTAAGCATGGACAACAGAAAGAGGAGAAGAGAACTGTCTAAAGGACTTGAGAAACAAAATTGTGGGAAAATATCAACAATCTCAAGGTTCCAAGTCCGTCTCCAGAGATCTAGATCTAGAAGAGAAAAATTGATGAAAGGTGTCAACGCAGGATAGTCCGGATGGTGGATAAGCAGTCCCAAACAAGTTCCAAAGATATTCAAGCTGTCTTGCAGGCTCAGGGAGCATCAGTGTCAGCGCGAACTGTCCGTTGACATTTAAATGAAATGAAACGCTATGGCAGGAGGACCCCACTGCTGACACAGAGACCTAAAAAAAGCAAGACTACATTTTGCAAAAATGAACTTGAGTAACCCAAAATCCTTCTGGGAAAACGTCTTGTGGACAGACAAAGAAAAGAGCACAGTACCTACAGTGAAATATGGTGGAGGTTCATTGATGTTTTGGGGTTGTTTTGCTGCCTCTGGCACTGGGCGCCTTGAATGTGTGCAAGGCATCATGAAATCTGAGGATTACCAACGGATTTTGGGTAGCACTGTAGAGCCCAGTGTCATCTTGGGTCTTCCAGCAGGACAATGACCCCAAACATAAATCAAAAAGCACCCAGAAATGGAGGGCAACAAAGCGCTGGAGAGTTCTGAAGTGGCCAGCAATGACTCCAGATCTAAATCCCATTGAACACCTGTGGAGAGATCTTAAAATTGCTGTTGGGAAAAGGCGCCCTTTCAATAAGAGAGACCTGGAGCAGTTTGCTAAGGAAGATTGGTCCGAAATTCCGGCTGAGAAGTGTCAGAAGCTTACTGATGGTTATAGGAAGCGACTGATTTCAGTTATTTTTTTCCAAAGGGGGTGCAGCCAAATATTAAGTTAAGGGTGCCAAAAAATTTGGCCAGCCCATTTTTGGAGTTTGGTGACAATATGTCCAATTTGCTTTTTTTCCCTCCTTTTTTGTTTTTTGTTCCAATACACACAAAGGGAATAAACGTGTGTATAGCAAAACATGTGGTACTGCAATACTTTTCTGTGAGAAATACTTCATTTTCTTGAAAAATTTCAGGGGTGCCAACATTTACGGCCATGACTGTAGAAGTATTGGTTTGAAGTGATATTACACATTGCATTGAATATTATTACCAAAGTGGGGAAAAAATGTCACTTTGTCTTACGGGGTGACTACTAATGAGTGCTTCTATTATAGTTGTAGGCTCTGTACTCGCTGCTTCCTGGTCCTCGGCTGTGCTGTTGCTGCGCGCAGCGTGAGGGCGCTCTGTGACCCCGCGCTGTGCACAGGTCAGGACACAGCACTGCTGATGGCAGGAGTAAGAAGATTGCTGGAGGTCAGGAGCAGGAGAGGCAAGTGGATTTTTTTTATTTTGTGTGATCTGAGGCATGGGGGTCTCATCTATATTGGGGCTGTTAGCTGAGGTCTGATAGGGGGGTCATTCACATTGGGGTCTGAGCTGTGATCTTATTGAGGGTCCTATTAACATTGGGGCTCTGAGCTGAGGTATAATGACCTTTTTTTTTTTTTTTTATCCTCCTCTAAAACCTAGGTGCGTCTTATGGGGCAAAAATACGGTAGATTAGATTCAGGAGTGGACAGTGTATTTTGCTTTGACAGAGGACCTCTGTTTTACCATTGGAAAGTTGTTAATCAAATGCAGCGATGAACCGAGAAAAGTTCAGGGAGTTTTGTTAGATCCATTTGATGCAGGGGTGGACGGCTTTTCCTGACATGGACTACGTAATCTTTGGCGTTATCCTGGACTGAGTTACGGGATGATTTCGTGTTTTAATCCTGGTACTTTCCCCTTATTACTCACTGACCACTAATGACCCACACTTCTGCCTAATATAAGTGCGCTCTTATTAGAGCTGCCCGAAACTATTCTAACAAATCCATTTGTCTCTCCAGCAGCACATCTTTCCCTGCGGGTCAGACAGATCGATCCGCTCATCTCGAGCTCTTATCCATGCAGATAACAGCTGGCTCTCTAGTGCCACCTACTGGCTGGCTGCTCTATAAACCGGCATTCGGTCCTGTGGAACATTCAGGCTGAGCTGACATCACCATTTCGCTTTCTGTTCTTCTGATCCTTCTGAAAAAGAAAGATGAATGTTAAAAAACGGATCCGTTATTTTGAACTTCAGTCCTGATCAGTTTGTGTCACTGCCGTCAGAGATCAGTTTAGTTTTATAACATTTTTTACTTTTTTTTTTTTTTTCAAAAGCAATAGTAAGGGCGAACCACATTACCGTTAGAAATTCCGTTATAGTGTTCCGTTATAACAGAATATAACTGAAATTAAGGACGGAATGCAAAACGGAACCCTTTAAGAGTCATTCCGTTTTGCTCTAATACAAGTCTATGGGCACAAATAACGGTTTTGTTTTGTTCTGTCATACATGACGGGAAAAAAAAGTCCTGTTGGACGAAGCAAATCGGAATGCCTCTTAACGGGTTCCGTTTTTCATTCCCTCCCAAAATTCTGTTATATTCCGTTATAAGTTGGTAATATGAACCCACCCTGACAGGCTTCGGCTTAGTTCACATCACCGTTCAGCCTTTCCGTTTTCCTGCCCCTAAACAGCCGAACGTAGCTCACGGGCCCCATAGACTATAATGGGGTTTGTTTTGTCTCCGCTTCAAAAATCTTCTTTTGAGCGGAAACCTAAGACCGGCATGCACAACTTTTTGTCTCCGCTCCAAAATCTTCTTCTGAGCGGAAACCTAACGGAACCCATGTGCCGAATCCATCCTTTACGTTTAGGGGCAGGAGAATGGAAAGGCTGAACGGTGATGTGAACAAAGCCTTAGGCTAGTTTAACACTTGCGCTCTCCCTTTCCGCTATTAAGATCCGTCATAGGATGTCAATAGCGCAGGAAAACGTTTCCGTTTTGTCCCCATTCATTGTCAATGGGGACAAACCTGAACTGAACGAAATGAGTGCACCAGAATTCATTCCGTTCCGTTTGGTTGCGTCCCCATCGCGGACAGAATAACGCTGTTTTCTCAGACGCAATAGAAATCGCATCCGTCCCCCATTGACTTTAAATGGAGTTCTTGGCTATTTTAAAGATAATTCAGCCGGATCCGTTAATAACAGATGCAGACGATTGTATTGTCGTGATGGAAGCATTTTTGCTGAACCCTGCCGGATCCAGTAAAAACACTGGTGTGAAAGTAGCCTTGACCTCAAGCAATGTTACAAAATCCACTCGGGCCCCTTAGGACCACATTATTTTTTGATAGTGGTAAAACGTATAAACATCGTACGCATTAACCCCTTAGTGACCGCCTGTCACCGTTGCACCAATCAGTACACACACCCCAGCCATCCCACATTTACTGACCAGTAACCGCCCATTACTGACCCAGTAAACCTCATCCTGCTCCCGTATTCTTTTTCAGAGCAAATATTTTCCTCCTGTTTTTTAAATTTATATTTAGTGCCATTTATTTTTATAATTTTGTTAGCAGCACTTTTTTCCCTCCATCATCATCCTCACTGGTTAGCGCCTACCAGTCCCTGACCCAGTGAGCCCCAGTACACCCAGTGCTCCTCCCAGAGTCGCATAACGCAGATCATACCCCCCCAATTGACATCCGCACAGGCCTGTGCTAAAAAAAATAATTTTTTTGTCACCTTACATCACTAAAAGTGCAACACAAAGCAATCAAAAAGGCATATGCCCCCCAAAATAGTACCAATCTAGCAGTCACCTCATCCCGCAAAAAATGAGCCCCTACCTAAGACAATCGCCCAAAAAATAAACTATGGCGACACTAAAACATGATTTCTATGTTTCAAAAATGCTTTTATTGTGTTAAATGTAAAAAATAAAGTAGACATATTAGGTATCGCCGCATCTGTAAGAACCTGCTGTATAAAAATATCACATGAACTAACCCTTCAGGTGAACACCGAAAAAAAAAGAAAAACGGTGTAAATAAAAAGCAATTTTTTTGTCACCTTACATCACAAAATATGTAATACCAAGCGATCAAAAAGTCATATGCACCCCAAAATCATACCAATCAAACCGACATCTCATATTGAAAAAAATGAGCCCCTACATAAGACAGTCGCCCAAAAAGAAAAAAATATATATAGCTTTCAGAATATGGAGACACTAAAAAAAATCATAAAAGTAGTCATATTTGGTATTGTCGCGTTTGTAACAACCTGCTCTATAAAAATACCATGTGATCTAACCTGTCAGATGAACATTGTAAATAACAAATAAAAATGGTGCCAAAACAGCTGTTTTTTGTTACCTTGCCTCACAAAAAGTGTAATATAGAGCAACCAAAAACCATATGTACCCTAAAATAGTACCAACAAAACTGCCACCTTATCCCGTAGCTTTCAAAATGGGGTCTTTTTTTAGAGTTTCTATTCTAGGGGTGCATCAGGGGGTCTTCCAATATGACATGGCAACTTAAAATTATCCCAGTGAAATCTGCCTTCCAAAAATCATATGGCGTTCATTTCCTTCTGCGCCCTGCCGTGTGCCCGTCCAGCAGTTTACGACCACATATGAGGTGTTTCTGTAAACTACAGAATCAGGGCAATAAATATTGACTTTTGATTGGCTGTTAACCCTTGCTTTGTTACTGGAAAAAAAATGGATTAAAATGGAAAATCTGCCAAAAAAGTGAAATTCAGAAATTTCATCTACATTTTCCTTTAATTCTTGTGGAAAGGGTTAACAAGGTTTGTAAAATCAGTTTTGAATACCTTAAGGCGTGTCGTTTCTAAAATGGGGGGCCATTTATGGGTGTTTTATATTATGTAAGCCCCACAAATTGACTTCAGACCTGAACTGGTCCTTAAAAAGTGGGTTTTGGAAGATTTGCTTCTAAACTTCTAAGCCTTCTAACGTCGTCGCCACAAAGTGACACATGTCAGATTTGCAAAAATGGCCTGGTCCTTAAGGTGAAAAATGGCAGGGTCCTGAAGGGGTTAAAATATACGAGGGGAAGGATTCTAACATGGCACTCCCACAATTCCCCCCCACCCCCACCCTTGGAATAAGTGGAAAAATTGTATGGGATTTGGTTTAGCCATCGTTGGATCAAGGATACCACCTGTACCTTGACCACTTTTATTCCAGCATATCACTTTTTAACCCCTTAAGGACTCAGCCCTATTTCACCTTAAAGACTTGGCCATTTTTTGCAAATCTGACCAGTGTCACTTTAAGTGGTGATAACTTTAAAACGCTTTGACTTATCCAGGCCACTATGAGATAGTTTTTTCGTCACATATTGTACTTCATAACACTGGTAAAATGAAGTCCAAAAAATTTTTTTTTTTTGCATTAAAAAATACCTAATTTACCAAAAATTTTGAAAAATTTGCAAATTTAAAAAAAAATTCAGTTTCTCTACTTTTGTAATACATAGTATTACCCCCAAAAATTGTGATGACTTTACATTCCCCATATGTCTACTTCATGTTTGAATTATTTTGGGAATGATATTTAATTTTTTGGGGATGTTACAAAGCTTAGAAGTTTAGAAGCAAATCTTGAAATTTTTCAGAAATTTACAAAAACCCAATTTTTAGGGACCACTACAGGTCTGAAGTCACTTTGCGAGGCTTACATAATAGAAACCACCCAAAAATGACCCCATTCTATAAACTACACCCCTCAAGGTATTCAAAACTGCTTTTACAAACTTTGTTAACCCTTTAGGGGATGAAATTTGAGAATTTAATTTTTTTGCCTAATTTTCCATTTTAACCCATTTTTTCCACTAAAAAAGCAAGGGTTAACAGCCAAACAAGACTGTATCTTTATTACCCTGACTCTGCCGTTTACAGAAACACCCCATATGTGGCCGTAAACTACTGTACGGCCACACAGCGGGGCGTAGAGTGAAAGGTGCGCCGTTTGGTTTTTAGAAGGCAGATTTTGCTGGACCGGTTTATTTACACCATGTCCCATTTGAAGCCCCCCTGATGCACCCCTAGAGTAGAAACTCCATAAAAGTGACCCCATCTAAGAAACTACGGGATAGGGTGGCAGTTTTGTTGGTACTAGTTTAGGGTACATATGATTTTTTGGTTGCTCTATATTACACTTTTTGTGCGGCAAGGTAACAAGAAATGGCTTTTTTTGGCACAGTTTTTTTTTTTGTTATTTACAACATTTATCTGAAAGGTTAGATCATGTGGTAATTTTATAGAGCAGGTTGTCACGGACGCGGCGATACCTAATATGTATACAATTTTTTTTATTTATGTAAGTTTTACACAATGATTTCATTTTTAAAACAAAAAAAAATCATGTTTTAGTGTTTCCATAGTCTAAGAGCCATAGTTTTTTCATTTTTTGGACGATTATCTTAAGTAGGGTCTCATTTTTTGCGAGATGAGATGACTGTTTGGCACTATTTTGGGGTGCATATGACTTTTTGATCGCTTGCTATTACACTTTTTGTGACGTAAGATGACAAAAAATGGCTTTTTTTACACCATTTTTTTTTTTTTTTACGGTGGTCATCTGAGGGGTTAGCTCATGTGATATTGTTATAGAGCCGGTCGATACGAACGCGGCGATACCTAATATGTATACAATTTTTTTTATTTATGTAAGTTTTACACAATGATTTCATTTTTGAAACAAAAAAATCATGTTTTAGTTTTTCCATAGTCTAAGAGCCATAGTTTTTTCAGTTTTTGGGCGATTATCTTGGGTAGGGTATGATTTTTGCGGGATGAGATGACTGTTTGATTGTTACAATTTTGGCGTACATGCGACTTTTTTGATCACTTTTATTACCTTTTTTGGGAAGTAAGGTGGGAAAAATTTGAATTTCATCATAGTTTTTTATTTTTTATTTTTATGGCGTTCACCGTTCGGGTAAAGTAACATGACCGTTTAATAGATCAGGTCGTTACGGATGCGGCGATACCAAACATGTGTAGGGAATTTTATTTTTTTCATTTTTAATCAGTGATAAATGTTTTCTTTTTTATTTTTACTTTTTTTTTTTGGAAAGGGTTAAACGGCTGACCTCGCATCACAGATGTCAGCCGTTTATACCAGAGTGTCAGCAATGTGCTGACACCCTGGTATACCCACTGTACAACAACGATTATTCAAGGGGAGGCGGGTGCGGGGGGTGGAAAAAAATGCATATGGGGCATTTTGAAGTTTGATCCCCGCGGCCAGGGACCGCGGGGATCAGAATCAGCAAAAAGGCGTCCTTAAGGACTCGGGAAACATGCCGTACCGGTACGTCATGGGTCCTTAAGGACTCGGGAAACATGCCGTACCGGTACGTCATGCGTCCCTAAGGGGTTAAGAGCTGTGCTAGCAGAAGTATGGTGGCTTGTGGCACAATAACAAAGAACCAAAATGGCCTCCCAAAAAATGCCGCTAGGGCAAATTCTTGGGAGGGTGGGAGAGGAGCAGAGCGCTTTGTAACAAAAATATATTGTGCGTAAAATATAAAGACAAAAGAGATGCACTTACGTTAACCACAATACATTGTGACATCAGCACCCCTGTACCTGTACTGGAACCCCTCAACCAGTGTACATTCAAAAATAAAATAAATGTACGGGAGGGGTAGTCCTGACAGTGCCACGCGAAAATCAAGGATATGGTAGAAAAAAAAACTTGTGGTGCACAGTACACAGGTTGCATCATATATTGCATTTGTGCTTTACATAAATGCTGACCAAGAGGGAACCTTTTTTGAATTTCAAGAAAATGTGATAAAGGCCCTGATATATGGGGACCAGGAGGAGGCAGACCGCATTACCACTTCTACATGTGAGGCTACAAGGATAGAGCCAGGACAGCACGTTCCCAGTGAAATAAGAAAGAATCCAGCTATCAATGTGAAACAACAAAAAATGGCCTTTGTTTGAAAAGATGCTGCAAAGTTTACCATACTACTTTTGATGAATAATTTTATACTTTTACGAAACCCTTTTTATCCTTTCTTGTTGCCCAGTGAGAATTTATATTTTCTAAAAATCTTAGACCACATCGTCTAAATTATTCCAATTAAATTTAATGTACAAATTATACAAATCCACTATACCGCTAGATCAGGGTTAGCAACCTCTGGCATTCCAGCTCTTGTGAAACTACAACTCCCAGCATGCTCCATTCACTTCTATGGAAGTTCTGAGAACAGCCAAGCACGTGTGCATTCTAGGAGTCCTAGTTGCACACCTGGAGTGCCTGAGGTTGATGATCCCTGCTCTAGATGAATACCTTAGTGGGCATAGTTTCCAAAATGTGGTCACTTATTAGGGGTTTCCATTGTAGGGGTACCTCAGGATCAGTGGTGTACATAGAGAAGTAAGGGCCTCATAGCAAGGATCAAACCAGGCCCCCCACACAGGACAGAAGGGTTTCCGCCTAAATCCTTTTCAATTACCCTTGGGCCATTTTTTCACCACCTTACTTGGTAAAAGTTGTTCCTTTAGAGGGTACAGTCATGACCAAGTTTTCACCCCAGCAGAAGAGGGGATAATCCCAACTAAGGCTACTTTTACACTAGCGTTTTTGCTGGATCCGGCAGGATCCGTTACTGATATTACAACCATCTGCATCCGTTATAAACGGATCCGGTTGTATTATCTTTAACATACCCAAGACGGATCTGTCATGGTCCCCATTGACTTGCATTGTGGGTCATGACGGATCCGTCTTGCTTAACATCCCAGGAAGGAAAGCAAACCGCAGTATGCTGCTCTCCAGTATGAGAACGGAACGGAATGCATTTTGGAGCAATCTGTTTAGTTACGTTTTGTCCCCGTTGACAATGAATGGGGACAAAACAAAAGTGTTTTTTTCCGGTATTGAGACCTTATGACGGATCTCAATACCGTAAAATATTAACGCTAGTGTGAAGGTAGCCTATGACTGGGCCCCCTCTTGCCTTGGGCCCCATAGCAGTCGCATGGTCCGCCGCTATGGTAGTTACGCCCCTGCTCAGGATCTGTTCAAATGAAACATTGTGCCCAAATAAACTTTCCAGCAAAGTCTGTCCTCCAAAAACCATAAGGCGCTCTTTTCCTTCTGAACCCTGCTGTGTGCCAATACATTCATTTACGAACAAGTATGGGGTGTTGCCATGTTCAAGAGTGGTTAATAAATTGTTGGGTCCATTTTCTCCTGTTACCCCTTGGGAAATTAAAAAATGTAACATTTTCTTGTAAAAAAATGCAATTTTTCATTTTCATGGCCAAGTGTTTTTAACCACCTCAGCCCCTATAGCTTAAACACCCTGAAAGACCAGGCCACTTTTTACACTTCTGACCTACACTACTTTCACCGTTTATTGCTCGGTCATGCAACTTACCACCCAAATGAATTTTACCTCCTTTTCTTCTCACTAATAGAGCTTTCATTTGGTGGTATTTTATTGCTGCTGACATTTTTACTTTTTTTGTTATTAATCGAAATTTTACGATTTTTTTGGCAAAAAAAATGACATTTTTCACTTTCAGTTGTAAAATTTTGCAAAAAAACCGACATCCATATATAAATTTTGCTCAAAATTTATTGTTCTACATGTCTTTGATAAAAAAAATCTGTGAAATCCTAAAGGTGCTCTTTGGAATGTGGGCCCCTTTGCCCACCTAGGCTGCAAAAAAGTGTCACACATGTGGTATCGCCGTATTCAGGAGAAGTTGGGGAATGTGTTTTAGGGTGTCATTTTACATATACCCTTGCTGGGTGAGAGAAATATCTTGGCAAAAGACAACTTTTCCCATTTTTTTTTTTTTTTATACAAAGTTGGCATTTGACCAAGATATTTCTCACCCAGCATGGGTATATGTAAAATGACACCCAAAAACACATTGCCCAACTTCTCCTGAGTACGGCGATACCACATGTGTGACACTTTTTTGCAGCCTAGATGCGCAAAGGGGCCCACATTCATTTTATGAGGGCATTTTTAGACATTTGGATCCCAGACTTCTTCTCACGCTTTAGGGCCCCTAGAAGGCCAGGGCAGTATAAATACCCCACATGTGACCCCATTTTGGAAAGAAGACACCCCAAGGTATTCAATGAGGGGCATGGCGAGTTCATAGAAATTTTTTTTTTTGGCACAAGTTAGCAGAAATTGATTTTTATTTTTTTTTTTCTCACAAAGTCTCCCTTTCTGCTAACTTGGGACAAAAATTTCAATCTTTCATGGACTCAATATGCCCCTCACGGAATACCTTGGGGTGTCTTCTTTCCGAAATGGGGTCACATGTGGGGTATTTATACTGCCCTGGCATTCTAGGGGCCCTAAAGCGTGAGAAGAAGTCTGGAATATAAATGTCTAAAAATTTTTACGCATTTGGATTCCGTGAGGGGTATGGTGAGTTCATGTGAGATTTTATTTTTTGACACAAGTTAGTGGAATATGAGACTTTGTAAGAAAAAAAATAATAATTTCCGCTAACTTGGGCCAAAAAAATGTCTGAATGGAGCCTTACAGGGGGGTGATCAATGACAGGGGGGTGATCAATGACAGGGGGGGGTGATCAATGACAGGGGGGGTGATCAGGGAGTCTATATGGGGTGATAACCACAGTCATTGATCACGCCCCTGTAAGGCTTCATTCAGACGTCCGTATGCGTTTTGCGGATCCGATCCATCTATCAGTGGATCCGTAAAAATCAAGCGGACGTCTGAATGGAGCTTTACAGGGGTGTGATCAATGACTGGGGGGTAATTAATGACAGGGGGGTGATCAGGGAGTCTATATGGGGTGATCACCACAGTCATTGATCACGCCCCTGTAAGGCTCCATTCAGACATCCGTATGCGTTTTGCGGATCTGATCCATCTATCAGTGGATCCGTAAAAATCATGCGGACGTCTGAATGGAGCTTTACCCCCCTGTCATTGATCACACCCCTGTAAAGCTCCATTCAGACGTCCGCATGATTTTTACGGATCCACTGATAGATGAATCGGATCCGCAAAACGCATACGGACGTCTGAATGGAGCCTTACAGGGGCGTGATCAATGACTGTGGTGATCACCCCATATAGACTCCCTGATCACCCCCCTGTCATTGATCACCCCCCTGTCATTGATCACCCCCCTGTCATTGATTACCCCCCTGTCATTGATTACCCCTCTGTCATTGATTACCCCCCTGTCATTGATTACCCCCCTGTCATTGATCACACCCCTGTAATCAATGACAGGGGGGTGATCAGGGATTCTATATGGGGTGATCACCACAGTCATTGATCACGCCCCTGTAAGGCTCCATTCAGACGTCCGTATGCGTTTTGCGGATCAGATCCATCTATCAGTGGATCCGTAAAAATCATGCGGACGTCTGAATGGAGCTTTACAGGGGGGTGATCAATGACAGGGGGGTGATCAGGGAGTCTATATGGGGTGATCAGGGAGTCTATATGGGGTGATCACCACAGTCATTGATCACTACCCTGTAAGGCTCCATTCAGACGTCCGTATGCGTTTTGCGGATCAGATCCATCTATCAGTGGATCCGTAAAAATCATGCGGACGTCTGAATGGAGCTTTACAGGGGGGTGATCAATGACAGGGGGGTAATCAATGACAGGGGGGTGATCACGGAGTCTATATGGGGTGATCAGGGGCTAATAAGTGACAGGGGGGGGTGTAGTGTAGTGGTGCTACATATTGCTGAGCTATCTGTGTCCTCTGGTGGTCGATCCAAACAAAAGGGGACCACCAGAGGACCAGGTAGCAGGTATATTAGACGGTGTTATCAAAACAGCGTCTAATATACCTGTTAGGTTTTAAAAAAAAATCACATCTCCAGCCTGCCAGCGAACGATCGCCGCTGGCAGGCTGGAGATCCACTCTCTTACCTTCTGTTCCTGTGAGCGCGCGCGCGCGTTCACAGGAAATCTCGCGTCTCGCGTCGCTGCGTACGGCGGTCCGGAGGTGGTTAAACTCTATGAAATGCCAGTTGGGCCAAAGTGCTCACTACCTGCACTGAAAATTCCTTAGGGGTGTAGTTTCCAAAAAGGGGTACATTTTCTTAGGTTTCCATTCTAGGAGTACCTCAGAGTCTATTAAAATACAACATGGAACCGGAAATTTATTCCAGTGAAATCTGCCATCTAAAAGCCATTTGGTGCTCCTTCCCTTTTGAGCCTTGCTGTGCGCCAATACAGCAGTTTAAAACCACATATGGGGTATTGTTGTATTTAGAAGAAAATGGGTAACAAATTGTGGGGGTGCATGTTCTCCTGTTACCCCTTGTGTAAATGAAATATTTTGGCGTATTGCGGCATTTTCTTGTAAAAAATGAAAAGTGTTTCTAAATTCTATGACATGCCTGTTGGGTCAAAATACTCACTACTCCCCTTAAAAAATTCCTTAGGGGTTTAGTTTTCAAAATGGGGTTACTTTTTGGTGGTTTCCACTGTAGGGGGTACCTCAGAGTGTCTTCATATGCGACATACAGTAGCTCCCAAAAACCATTCCAGCAAAATCTGCCCTCCAAAAGTCATATGGCACTCCTTCCCTTCTGAACCCAGCCATGAGCCCATACATCAGTTTTTGAGCACATATGGGGGGTTGCCGTATTCAGGGGAAAATGGGTAACAAAATGTGGGTTATATTTTGTAGTGTTACCCCTTGTGAAAGTGAAAAATGTTTGCCTAAGGCAAATTTTTCTTGAAAAAACTGTAATTTGTCATTTTCACAGCCAATTCTATGAAACACCCATTGGGTTAAAGTGCTCACTACACAACTTGAAAGATTCCTTGAGGGGTTTAGTTTCCAAAATGCGGTCAGTTTTGGGGGGTTTCCACTGTAGGGGTACCTCCGGGTGTCTTCATATGCAACATGGTTCCCAAAATACATCAGTTTACAACCACATATGGGGTGTTTCTTTAAACTGCATAATCAGGATAATAAACATTGAGTTTTGTTTGGCTGTTAACCCTTGATGTGTTCCAGGAAAAAATTGATTAAAATGGGAAAACTGCGTAAAAATACCCCTTTAACTGGTGGTGGATGCACCGAATTTATGTAGAGGTGTCGTCCTCTACAATCTACATAATTTCGGCAGATCAATCGACATTTCCAAATCTACGCCAGCTTCCTTGCTGACTTTCATTTAGACCATTTTCTACGCTTAAAACAGACCTGGTGTTAGCGGGGAAACATCGCAGATTGCGGCGCAAATAGCCAAAAAGTGGTGTATATCTGTTTGTAAATGACCCCGTATGTTCCATAGGCAGGGGCTCCATAGGAACTAATGTGCGACAGCTTCTGTTTATTCAGGAGGACAAAGGCTGCTGCACAGTACATCTATCCCCCCCCCTTCCCCCCAATCCTCCCCGGAAGTGCACACTTCCAGATTTTTGCACCCTCAGATGCCATTGTCATGTTTGACTATGGCATCTGAAGGGTTTCAAAGTCTGCAATCGGCGGACACTTGGACAATCTGTCGGTCAGGGGCGGATTAAGTGCATGATGGGCCGGGACTGTCTACCGAACTTGGGCCCTTCCCTCCATTTTAGTTTATTTTTATATATGAAGAGGATGTGAGCGCAACAGTCTCTTCCTAGGCCATATGATATCGCATTCATCATTACATGGCCTAGAAGAAGATGAGACCCAGCTCACAGTAGTGAGCCAGCTCTACATATAATAAAATACAGCACCACATACCTCTTACTTCCAGTGACATCTCCTGTCATGTAGATCTTTTCTTTCCTCTTCTCCTCCTGTCACGCACACAGGGAGTGGGGAAGTGACCACTGAGCTCAACCCGCACCCCTGTCCCTGTCTACTTGCATCGCAAGTCCTAGAGACAAGGGACAACTGGTCGACAAACCCTCAACTAGGATAAGTGCAGGGAAGACAGACAAACATAAAAGCGAAGTAAAACAAGCCGAGTCAAAACCAAGAGAGCAGCACGGTACCAGAGGAGCAAGCGGAGGATCGTCAGGAAGGAGCCGAAGTCAAAACCAGGAGGAAACGCCAAGACCAAAGGGGTGAGACAGCCGGGAAGTCAAAACACGAGCAGATAATCAGAACACCAGGTAAGTAAAATGCAGGAAGGACCTCAATAACAGGCAATCTGTGGCCAGCAGATTGCCTGTTTAAATAGGGCGCTAGTGGAGTCATGTGACGTGGCCAGCGTCACATGACTCCAGAATACCAATACAGCCGAGCGCCGAGTGAGCAGCTCGGCACTCAGCCCCATCGTGGTTGCCCCGGGAACGGGCGACGCCGGGCACGCTGATGACGCGAGCACACTCCGGCCGCCCCCGCACAGAGCGCCCCGTGACCTTGCGGTTGCCACAGGAACGTGCGACGCCGGGTGCGCTGATAATGGGAGCGCGCCCAGGCCCTCCCCGCACTGTGACAGTACCCCCACTTTTACGCTGGGCCACCGGACCCAAGGCCCCAGATGACAGCTTCTCAGGATGTTCCACAAAAAAAGTTTTAACAAGTCTAGAGGCATGCACATCCCTAGCTGGTACCCAAGACCTTTCCTCCATTCCATAGCCTTTCCAGTGCACCAGGTACTGTAAAGAGTTACAGACTCTCCTAACATCCAATATCTTGGAAACGACAAATTCCACGGAATCCTTAACCAGTAACGGCGGCGGAGCGGACTGTGAAAAAACAACAGGTGCAACATGTCTCTTAAGCAGAGATTTGTGGAAGACATCATGGATGTGGAAAGACTCGGGCAGTTTCAACCTAAAAGATACTGGGTTAATCACTTCTGTAATCTCATACGGACCTATAAAGTGAGGTGCAAACTTTTTGGAAGCCACCTTAAGATGCAAATTTATAGAAGATAGCCACACTTTTTCCCCAACCTGAAAATCCATCCCCTTAGAACGTTTCTTATTCGCTTTGATTTTAATACTGTTTTGAGCTTTTTCCAGGTTCGACTGAACCCGAGCCCAAACTGTGCACAGTTCAGGCAAGACCTTATCCGCCTCGGGGTTAGACGAGGAGACCGATGACCCAAAATGAAAACGAGGGTGGAACCCATAATTACAAAATAATAGGGAGACACCAGTGGAGGAATTAACATGGTTGTTTATAGCAAATTCTGCCACGGAAGGTACTTAAAGGGAACCTGTCACCAGGATTATGTGTATAGATCTGAGGACATGGGTTGCTAGATGGCCGCCAGCACATCCGCAATACCCAGTCCCCATAACTCTGTGTGCTTTTATTGTGTAAAAAATCTGATTTGATGCATATGCAAATTAACCTGAGATGAGTCAGGGACAGGACTTATCTCAGGTTAATTTGCATATGTATCAAATTGTTTTTTTTACACAATAAAAGCACACAGAGTTATGGGGAATGGGTATTGCGGATGTACTAGCGGCCATCTAGCAACCCATGTCTTCAGCTCTATACACAAAATCCCGGTTGCAGGTTCCCTTTAACCCATAATTGTTGATCATCAGAGACGTATGACCTGAGAAACTGTTCCACAGACTAAGTCGTTCAGTCTGCCCAATACTCTCAGGATGATAGGCAGACGAGAAAGACAAAGAGATTTGCCACCTCAGACAGAAGGCTCTCCAAAATCTAGACACAAACAGGACCCCCCTATCCGATACAATGTTTTTGGGAATACCGTGCAAACGTACAATTTGTTCTACAAATACAGAGGCCAGAGTCTTAGCATTAGGAAGCTTAGAAAGAGGAACAAAATGTACCATCTCGCTGAACCTATCAGCCACTACCCAAACCACAGTCTTACCCTCCGCAGGTGGCAGGTCTGTGATGAAATCGATCGAAATATAAGACCAGGGTCTTCTGGGAATGGGTAGGGGTCGCAACTCACCAGCAGGACGAGTTCTAGGGGTTTTAGACCTCGCACAAACCTCGCAGGCTGACACATAGGACTTGACATCCTTGAATAGTGTGGGCCACCAAACAGACCTTGATACCAACTCTTTAGTACTCTCGATACCAGGATGTCCACACAAAACAGAGTCATGACACTCACCCAACAGCTGGAGATGGAATTGTTTGAGAACAAACAACTTATCTGTTGGTGTGGGCACCGGGGCCAGATGTTGTTCTGCCTTAATAAGAGCCGTAAGATCTTAAAACAAGGCTGCTAAAAAGACATTAGCTGGCAGTATGGTTTCAGGCGGTCCGTCCGTAGGCTGAAACGCACAAAAACTCAGAGATAAGGCATCGACCTTCACGTTCTTACTTCCTGGCCTGAAAGTGATGGAGAAATTAAAACGTGTAAAAAACAACACCCATCTGGCTTGACGGGATTCAATCTCTTAGCAGACTCAAGAAACATTAGATTTTTGTGATTGGTGACAACAGTGACACAATGTTTAGCCCCCTCAAGAAAATGCCTCCACTCCTCAAACTCCTATTTAATGGCCAGCAATTCCCGATTCCCCACATCATAATTTCTCTCGGTGGGAGAAAATTTTCTGGAAAAGAAGGCGCAAGGCCTTAAATTGGTAAGAGTAGCGGGGCCTTGTGAGAGGACTGCCCTTACCCCGTCCTCAGAGGAATCGACCTCCACAATGAAAGGTTTTTTTTGATCCGGCTGAATCAAAACAGGAGCACTACTGAAGGCCTTTTTAAGAGTTTCAAATGCTTCAGTAGCTTCAACAGACCAGCTATCCAGGTCCGCCCCTTTTTTGGTGAGGTCACTCAAGGGTCTAGCAATTACCGAAAAATTCTTTATAAATCTATGGTAATAATTAGCGAACCCCAAAAAGCGTTGTAAGGCCTTTAAGGAAGATGGCCTTACCCAATCCATAATTGCTAATACCTTGCTAGGATCCATTTTAAAAGCGTGAGGAGTGAGAACATACCCGAGATATAATATTTCTTGAACCCGAAAAAAAAAATTCTCCTGTTTAGCAGCCAATTGATTCTGTTTAGCAGCCAATTGATACTTGTTTAACATGAAACATATGACTTTCAAAATCAGGGGAAAAAATCTAAACATAATCAAGGTAAACAGTCACAAATTTACCGAAGAATTCCCTGAAAATATCATTCATAAAATTTTGGAACACCGCTGGCGCATTGCTGAGTCCAAAAGGCATAACAAGATTTTGAAAGTGTCCAGCAGTAGTATTGAACGCTGTCTTCCACTCGTCTCCCTCCTTAATTCGAATTACCGTATTTTTCGCCCTATAAGACGCACCGGCCCATAAGACGCACCTAGGTTTTTGGGGAGGAAAATAAGAAAAAAAATATTTTTAACCAAAAGGTGTGCTGTGTGTTTGGTGGGTTTGGAACTAATGGTGGTCTGTGGATGGCACTATTACTGGGGATCTGTGGATGACTGACACTGTTATGGGGGGGATCTGTGGATGACAGACACTGTTATGGAGGGATCTGTGGATGACGGACACTGTTATGGGGGGGATCTGTGGATGACGGACACTGTTATGGGGGGGATCTGTGGATGACGGACACTGTTATGGGGGGGATCTGTGGATGACGGACACTGTTACAGGGGGATCTGTGGCTGGCACTGTTACAGGGGGGGGATCTGTGGCTGGCACTGTTACAGGGGGGGGATCTGCGGATGGCACTGTTATGGGTTGGGGGGATCTCTGGGTGGCACTGTTATATATGTGCCATCCACAGACCCCCCAGCCCATAACAGTGCCATCCACAGACCCCCCCCCAGCCCCTAGCCCATAACAGTGACATCCACAGACCCCCCCCAGCCCATAACAGTAACATCCACAGACCCCCCCAGCCCATAACTGTGCCATCCACAGATCGCCCCCCCCCCCCCCCCCCCCCCCGCTGCCAGTATACAAATATAAGATGTTATATTCATTTATTGGTTATTAAACATGCCCCCTCAGTCCTATTCCTATTACTACCTTACATCCTAATCGCTTCTGTAGAATTCAGGCAGCCCAAGCTGGGCGGCCGGCGCGTCTCTCACTGACGTCACTTGCCTGCGCCGTCTGCTTCATTCAGGCACATGACAAGAGTTACGCTGCCGCCCGCCTGGCCTGCCTGAATTCTACAGATGCGATTAGGATGTAAGGTAGTAATAGGACTGAGGGGGCATGTTTAATAACCAATAAATGAATATGACATCTTATATTAGTATACCGGAGCGGCGGGGCGCGGCTATACTACACTGACTGCACCGCCCCGCCGCTATTGCCAGCCCCCAGATCCTCCTCCCAGTCCCTCCCCAAGTCCCCGCTCGCTCCTACATCGCAGCTTGCGATGTAAAACGGCAAGCATTCGCCCCATAAGACGCAGGGGCATTTCTCCCTCATTTTGGGGGAAGAAAAAGTGCGTCTTATGGGGCGAAAAATACGGTAAGTTGTATGCCCCCTTCAAATCAATTTTAGAGAACCAGGAAGCCCCCTGTACCTTATTAAACAAATCGAGAATCAATGGGAGTATTAATTCTTGATCGTAATCTTATTTAATTCCCAATAATCGATACAAGGTCTAAGGCCTACATCCTTCTTTTTGACAAAGAAAAATCCCGCCCCCATAGGAGATACAGAAGGCCTGATGTGCCCCTTACTGAGACTCTACTTAACATAATCCTCCATGGCCTTGCGTTCAGGCCTAGAAAGATTTTAGATGCGTCCCTTGGTAAACCTGGCACCTTCTACTAATTCAATGGTGCAGTCGTAAGGCCTATGGGGTGGTAGACTCTCGGGGTCAGAAGAGGAGAACACATCCATATATTCCTTTAAGACAAGAGGTAATATATAGGATTCTGCTGAGACCCCAGATTGCACCACAGACAAGCACGAGTCGCATTTTAACCCCCATTTCACCAGTTCTCCCTTGGTCCAGTCAATAATGGGATTATGTAACTGGAGCCAAGCCATCCCCAGTACTACCTCTACTGGTAAGTTTTCAAGAATTAACAGGGAGCATATTTCGGAGTGACACACCCCCACAGTCAAGGATATGTCAGAGGTGAAATACTTCACGGTACCACCCACCAGGGGGGTGGAATCGATCGCCATGATATGGATGGGAGTGGGTAGAGTCAAAATTGGAATGCCCAACTCTAGTGAAAATTTAAGATAAATAAAGTTGGCAGCAGAACCAGAGTCGATAAAGGCCTTACCAGAAAATTTGTTATTACCCATTAATATAGTAATAGGCACTAATACCTTACTCTTGACCAGGTTAGGATATACCTGGTTCTTAGGCTCCCCCATCTTGGTCGATTTATCGGAGGAAGGCTTCTTGGAGCACTGGTTAATCCAATGGTCTGAGTCTTCACAATAGAAACAAGCCCCACGTCGGCGACGCTGATCTCTACGAGTCATCCCGACCTGCATGGTTTCCTCTGAAGAGATATCAGCTCGGTTCATAGGACAGACCTCTGGCTGGACCGTCTCCTAGGGAAAAAACTAACGTTCCTGCCATCTCTCCCTAACACGTCTGTCAAGTCGAACAGCAAGTGTCATAGTCTCTTCCAATGTCTCAGGAAGCTGATAGCTGACTAATAGGTCTTTAAGATTCTCGGACAAACCTGACCTGAACTGGCTTTTAAGGGCTGGTTCATTCCAACCCGAGGGGACACACCATCTTCTGAACTGAGTGCAATATTCTTCTGCAGGTAGATCCACCTGAACCAAAGCTCTAAGAGCGGTTTCAGCTACCATGGCCCTGTTAGGTTCATCATACAGAGTTCTCAGAGCCTGAAAGAACCCCTCGACGGAACTGAGACAACTAGCATCGGAAGGCAAGGAAAAAGCCCAATCCTAGGGGTCCCCCTGAAGTCGGTAGATAACTATGCCCACCCGTTAGCTCTCTGAACTGGATGACAAGGGGCGTAACCTGAAGTAAAGCTTACAGTTTTCTTTGAAGGAAAGACATTTTTTACGGTCACCAGAAAATGGTTCAGGAATCTTAATCTGGGGCTCCATATGAGGGCTAGGTGGATGCGGAGTGGAGGCACTCTGCCATGACTCTTGTAGACGGAGTTTCTCCCCCAATTCCTGAACCATCAAAGTAGAGACGTGCTCCGTCAGGGTAACCAAAAGATTCATGGAAACAGTGGTAAATGGGCCTCTTATTCTGTCACGCACACAGGGAGTGGGGAAGTGACCACTGAGCTCAACCCGCACCTGACCACTGAGCTCAACCCGCACCCCTGTCCCTGCCTACTTCCGTTGCAAGTCCTAGAGACAAGGGACAACTAGTAGACAAACCCTAACTTAGGTAAGTGCAGGGAAGATAGACAAACATAAAAGCGAAGTAAAACAAGCCGAGTCAAAAACAAGAGAGCAGCACGGTACCAGAGGAGTAAGCGGAGGATCGTTAGGAAGGATTCGAAGTCAAAACCAGGAGGAAACGCCAAGACCAAGGGATGAGACAGCTGGGAAGTCAAAACACGAGCAGATGATCAGAACACCAGGTAAGTAAAACGCAGGAAGGACCTCAATAACAGGCAATCTGTGGCCAGTAGATTGCCTGTTTAAATAGGGCGCTAGTGGAGTAATGTGACGTGGCCAGCGTCACATGACTCCAGAATACCAATACAGCCAAGCGCCGAGTGAGCAGCTTGGCGCTCAGCCCCATCGTGGTTGCCCCAGGAACGGGCGATGCCAGGTGCGCTGATGACGCGAGCACGCCCCGGCCGTCCCCGCACAGAGCGCCCCATGACCTTGCGGTTGCCACAGGAACGGGCGACGCCGGGCGCGCTGATGATGCAAGCGTGCCCCGGCTGTTCCCGCACTGTGACGCCTCCGTTTGCCCCAGAACGCCATGACTAATTCTTTCAGCCACATCTCGTCTCTACAGAGTTTGTTACACAGACATGTTAGATTTCTCATAATTGGGGTCATTTATCAAACTGGTGTAAAGTACAACTGGCTTAGTTGCCCATAGCAACCAATCCTATTCCACCTTTCATTTTCAAAAGGAGCTGTCTAAAATTAAAAGTGGAATCTGGTTGCTATGGGCAACTAAGCCAGTTCTACATTACGCCAGGTTGATAAATGACCCCCAAATTTCCCTATAGTGTCTACGGCAATTATAATGTCCCCTAGAGTGCCCCCAGTAATAATAACATCCTATATTGTGCTCCAGGTAATAATGCCTGTATAGTGTCCCTGAAAAATAATGTCCCATAATATGTCCTTGTAATAGAATGTCCCTATAGTTCCTACCCAATAGCAATATCCCCCACATTACCCCCATATAGTAGTTTGCCCCCACACTGCCCCCACAGTATTAATTTCTCCACACTGCCCCCAAAGTATTAATTCCCCCCACGGTAGTAATTTTCCCCCACACTGCCCCCACAGTATTCGTTTCCCCCACACTAGTAATTTGCCCCCATGTAGTAGTTTGCTCCCCATGTAGTAGTTTTCCCCCCACTGTCCCTTCAGTAATATTCTCCTGTGCCCCCCAGTAATGGCCCCTAAAGTTGGCACACAAAAAAATAAAATAAATAAAGGCTAATACTTACCTGTGTCTCAGTCGGCGCTCACTCGTAGATGGTAGGCAGGCACGCATGCTACGCACACACGACAGTGTGCTGCGTCCGTGCACAGGCGCGCAATGACTTCATCACTCCCGCCTGCGCCGGGATTTTACTACCGCATAGGCTTCAGGCCTACTAGGCCTGAAGCCTATAGCCGTGAACGGGTGGCAGGGAACTATGCGCTCCCGTGCCCTGCCGTAGTTTGTGGGCATTTGGGTCAGCGTTGTGCCCCACAGCGATGACGGGCCCGGGGCTACAGACCCAAACGCCCCAATTATAATCCGCCACTGCTGTCGGGGACTATAATACAATCGGTCCCCAGACAGTGATGTATGTGGAGTCCCTACTCCCAGTACCAGCACGCCCAGTTCACTTCAGCCGGTTCTAGAAGGTTCTAATAAAGTAATGGGTTTTTGATGCAGATTGTACTGTAAATGTTGAGGCACTGCTGCACACTCTGCCTCTCCTCTCATAACAACCAATCACAGCACAGCTTTCATTTTTGCCCATAACAACCAATCACCGATCAGCTTTCATTTTTGCACATAGCAATCAATCGCAGCTCAGCTTTCATTTATGCCCATAGCAACCAATCACAGCACAGCTTTTATTTTCCCATATTGCTTCTTATAATACTGTAGACCTATGCCACCCTGTGGCTCTCCAACTTCTGCAAAACTACTACTCCCAATATTTCCGGATCGCTGTAGGCTATTGGGACAGATGAGAGTTGTAGTATTGCAACTGCTGGTAAACATAAGTCTACAGTATTGTCAGTCTGTGTACACAGTGTTGTAAGAGGCGCTGCAGCATACCTCCCAACTGCTGAAAAGGCCAAGAAGGGCCAATAATAATTATGCCCCCAAAGTGCCCCCACACAGTATTTATACCCCCATAGTGCCCCCTATACAGTATTAATACCCACATAGCGCTCCCTACCCAGTATTAATACCCCCATAGTGCCCCCACACACAGTTTTATTTCCCCCTGAAAGGAATCCATGTTTTTATATGTTAAAACTTATTCTGTTTTCTGATAAGTTTCTGTTCTCTGTAACCATGAATCTTATCTCTTTGGCACTACTCCAGGACATTACCCCAAATATGGAAGTTCCGCTTTTTGCTCTATTTGCCTGTAGAATAGAACGTGTTAATATATGATAGGTTAATATGCTAATAAAGGGGGTAAAACCCCCTCTATATAACCTGTGTGCACTAATAATAAACTTCAGAGCGTTCATTCAGCAAATCATTGTTGTGTCTGTTATTCCCTACTGAGTGAAGCGCTCTCCTGACGTCAGAACAAGACTCAAACCAAGCCGATACTAGAAGTTCGGTACCAGGGGTACCAAGTGGGACGTTGAGATTTCCTATCAGTTTGGGGGCTCAAGTCCGGGATCGAGAAGGTCATCCTCGCATCCGGTAAGAAAGACATCTGTTATTGTCCTCTGGCCGATCCGAGGACCACGTCTCGATCTAGTAATCTAGTAAGTAGAACCCAGAACTTCTAGTATAACTACTGTATTAGGGATACAGGGAACAGACTCCGGGAGTCTGGGGGAGTGACCCGGGGACTCCGGGAGTCCGCCGTGAGGATCACTCAGAGAAAGAATAGTGCACACTAGAAAATATTGTCTCAGGGAGACAAGGACGAAGCTTTGGTTTGACTCTTTTTAAAGTTGTTTTAAAGTTGTTTTAGAGTATAAGAATATTAGAGTTGATATAAGGATACTGATGTCCGGGTGGTAAGTGTACGGACTGAAGTTGACTATTTGCATAGAGTTATAAGAACATTGTATTGTTGTTTTACTGTGTTGCGAAGGTCTGCAAGATGCCCCACCCCCCCAGCTAGGAGCAATCCGTTGACCCGGGGATACGTGAACGCAAGTGGCGGACCAAAACAACAAATTATATGTTTGATGAAACTCTCTGATATTTTGTGATCAGACCTGAGTCCTTCGTCTAAGTTGACAGGATTTGTTGGAGCCTCCACGGTTCAGTACACCCAGTCCTAGAGAAGTGGCATCATTAAAATATCAGACGGAATGGGGGCACAAGGGTCAAAAACAGATTACCCCAAACCTGAGATGGGAGAAACATGTAAAGTTTATGTTGCACGGTGTAGTCCCACAAATTACTTCCTAGTTTACCCATGGGTAGACAATTTGGCAGGATGTGATATTAATGGAGAATTGAAAGTTAAAATGTGAAAAAGAATGTTAGAGAAAGTGTGGCCCCGGACAGCAGGTCGTCTGGCTGGCAACAGGGATGAAAATCTGTAAGAATCTGTAAATTTAGAGCTTACAGACTGTGGACGGTTGAACGTCCTGTGATGGGCTGATTCACTTCCCCTGCCTTAACAGAGAAACATTCCTAAGATAAGAGAAGCAGGCAAAGAAAAAGGGGGGAGGGAATCATGCAGAATAAGTGATGTTATATGTGTAATAACATTATACAAGACGAAGAATTGTTTAATAATTTTCTTTCTTCTTTCCCAAGCAGTGTAATGTGGGAATCCAGCTTTTAACAAAAAATATTATATATGTGCAACACTAACTAAGACCACCTCGCATATAAGATGATTTGGGTTTAACAAAATTACTGTATGATTATAACATGTATATTGTCTTCTTATAAGAGTTGATTAATCACAGAGTGAAGACCAGAAGACATTGGAAAAGACAGCACAACAGCGACATAGACCATCAGCAATTCTGGGTGTGGTGTGGCTATCTGTTTCCAGGAAAGCTGTGTTTGTCTGTGCTGCAAGTTTTGGGATGAAACAAAGAAAACTGTGTGGCTGGGTTGGAAGACATAAATGATTCAGTGGAATGTGAATGGGTGTGGCTTTGAGTTGTAGTTGAGTCGAAAATGTGTGAAGACTGATAGATGTTTTTAGCAGAGCTGTGTATGCAATTCATATTTTATGTATAAGGGCGTGGTTATGAGCTGTTTGTGAAAAGGAGTACATGAAAATGTGAATGTGTATGGAGTACGATATTTGTTTTCATATAATATGCGCATTGAGAATTTTATTTTATTTTTCTTGGAAGACTTTTGGTTTTTATTGGTGCCAACAGTGTTGATTGAGCTGTACATTTTTTTTTTTTATTGAAGTCAATGAAAAGTTTCTTATGGGCCCTTTGTGTGTTCATATATGTATTGTCAGATCTGTTTGTTTCAATGTTTGAAGTTACGTGTTACATGTTAAGTGTTGTGCTTAACATCAGAGCTCTGTTCTCATGGACAGCTGGGACACTACTGACGGACAGAAGGAGGACCACGGCGTCCGACTAAAAAGGGTGGACTTAGATGACTGAGAGTGGGAGGAAGGAGAGTAGGATTCGTGGTAGATAGCGGTGCAACCTCAAGTGTGTTAAGTAAGGATTTGTACAAAGGACCATTGAGAAAATCTGAGCCCTCTATGGGAATTAATGGGGTATTGACAAAAAACTTACAAAACTGACTCACTACCACTCGAGACCATGGACAGGGAATACATCACAGATCATGTATTGAGCATTATACCAGATTTCCCAGTCAGCCTGTTAGGGAGAGATTTGTTCATTAAGCTTGACTTGCAGGTATCAGCAAAGAATCAGGGCATAAAAGTACACTCAGATCTCATTCCAATCTCTACACCCGTGCCACTGATTCTTGCAAACATACAGGACCACCCAGAACTTAACAACATTAACCCTGCATTATGGTCCTCAAATGAATATGACACAGGGCTCATAGATTGCACACCTTACAAAGCTACTGTAAAACTAGGTGTCATCTCAGTGTTCCAGAAACAATATGTGGCTAAACCAACCTCGCCACTGGGTTTTGGAGGGGCCTGGCTACTAGCCTCTTGCCCCAGGATTATGGGCCCTCTTATCAGCCAGGCCTCATTTGTTCACAAAGGACTTGGACTAACTTGAACTCTCACCCCCACGAATTAGACCAGGGTTCAAGTTAGTCCAGTACGTTTGGTAATTGTATTTTGTGGATTGCGTCTCAGACAATACTCATTGTGTTAGTTAATTGCGTCTCAGACAATGCTCATTGTATTTTGTTTATTGCGTTACAGACAGAGGGAAGGGGATTTTGTGTACAATTGCTGGGAAGGTTGAATACTGTAAATACATGTGATTGGCTGTTTTTACAAAACCCTGTGGGTGGTAACATTGTTGGAGGATGTGCATAAATCAATGCTTGTGTTAAAATAAAGAGAGTTCCTGTTATAACCCTCAAGGTGAAGTGTCGTCTCATTCTTGGGGGAGGATTTATGGTATGCTGTCCCAGTTTGACTGCTAGGAGTGTAAACCTATTCGTATGGTTTCCTATTCAACTGCCTACAGCATTCATATGCTTGAAGAGGATTTATATGCTGCTTCGGTTCGGTGATTGTGGTGTCTGCCAGAGTGCTTGGAAACCTCACTCGTCAACGGAGGTACCCAGTCGGGGTGCCAGGTGATCTGTTACACAATACCTGTTCTCCACAGAGAAAATTGAGGGCTTGAGGCCAATGATCGAGGAATTTTTAAAGAAGGGCATTTTAGAAGAGGTGATTTCACCCTTCAGCACTCCCATAAATCCTGTGGCAAAAGCAGATGGTTCAGTTCGCTTTGTACAGGATTTAAGGGCCATCAACAACATCATTGTGCCTATAGCCCCCGTTGTACCAGATGTCACTCAACTACTATCTGCCATTCCAGCAGACGCTGTTTGGTTCAGTGTGATAGATCTGAAAAATGCATTCTTTTCTATCCCAGTTGACAAGCGGACCAGACTACTTTTTGCTTTTTCCTTCAAAGGGCGACAATTGACCTGGGGCAGGATGCCCCAAGGATATGCTGATTTACCTGTAGTGTTCAGCATCGTCCTCCAAATGACTTTAAAACCATGGCACCCCCCCCCCCCTTAAGGTTCCGTGTTGTTGCAATATGTGGATTATTTACTGTTATGCAGTATGTCAGTGGAGGCCAACATTGAGGATGGTATATCACTGTTACAATGGTTGTTTGAATGTGGACACAAAGTGTCATTAGGGAAAATGCAATGGTGTAACCAGCGAGTCGAATACTTGGGGTTTGTCCTCACAAAGGGGGAAAGGAGGATCTGTCCAGAGAGAGTCCAGTCTGTAGCGGGCCTGGTCACCCCGCACTCCAAGAAGGAAATGCTGGTATCATTAACTATTGCAGACAATGGATCCCAGACTGTTCCTACTATGACAATGTCTTGAGGCAGGCAACATTGGAGGACAAACCAGATTTAATAAGATGGTGTTCAGAAATGTACAATGCATTTGATTATCTGAAATCTTCATTAATGTCAAGTCCAGATTTGGGCCTCCCTGACTACAAACTGCCCTTCCACATGTTTGCATGACAAAATTGTAAAACCATGGCGGGCGTACTGACAAAAGAACATGGAGGCAAGTTGCGCCCATGTGCATTTTTCTCGAAGGTAATGCCCACCTCTGTCCAAGGGATGCCGGCATGTCTGCGTTCTCTTGCAGCCTGTGCTATGATGGTAGAGTTGGCAACTCCTTTCACAATGGGACATTACACCATTTTGCACACCACTCATGATGTTGTAGGCCTACTCAAGGGCATCCACACTCAACACATGTCTGCACAGAGGTTTTCAGGATATGAGGTAATACTACTCAGTGATCCCTCACTCGAAATCAAATATGCTTCCCACACCTCAGGTCCAGCACCAATACTGAATGCTCTCTTAGGCCTTAAAGGACAGGAAGATTGCCTTGCAGACACACATGACTGTTTACAGGTACTAGAACATAAAACTTCTCCAAGACATGATTTGTCATCCACACCCATTGAAGGAGCTCCAGAAGTTTTTGTGGACGGGTCATGCACCAGACCAAATGACACCAGATACTGCACAGGCTACGCCATTGTTATGCTCCCAGATGTCGTCCTAGAGGCAAAACCCATAAAATTTCAGTCTGCACAGGCAGCTGAACTCATCGCCCTTACTAAGGCATGCTGACAGACCTGTCACCATCTATACTTATAGCAGGTACGCACATGTGTGGGACCATGGTATGATTTGGCAGAGAAGAGGATTCACGGCAGCAGATGGTAAGCGCATCTCACACTCACAGTTGGTCACAGATTAACTGTCACAGATTAGACTACCCTCACAATTAGCAATTGTCCATTGCAAGGCACACACCAATGGCAAGGATCAGGTCTCACAGGGTAATGCGCTGGCAGATAATGTGGCAAAACGAGTGGCCAAATGCAACCCCACAGGTCCGTGTAACCATTGGGAGATGCCATGTTTGGCACCCCCAACCCCTGAGATGCCACAGATGCTTACTAACCTTCAAAGATACGCCACTGAACAGGGATTTTTACGGATCCACTGATACATGGATCGGATCCGCAAAACACATACGGACGTCTGAATGGAGCCTTACAGGGGAGTGATCAATGACGGGGGTGATCACCCCATATAGACTCCCTGATCACCCCCCTGTCATTGATCACCCCCCTGTCATTGATCACCCCCCTGTAAGGCTCCATTCAGACATTTTTTTTCTTACAAAGTCTCATATTCCACTAACTTGTGTCAAAAAATAAAATCTCACATGAACTCACCATACCCCTCACGGAATCCAAATGCGTAAAATTTTTTAGACATTTATATTCCAGACTTCTTCTCATGCTTTAGGGCCCCTAGAATGCCAGGGCAGTATAAATGTCCCACATGTGACCCCATTTCGGAAAGAAGACACCCCAAGGTATTCGCTGATAAGCATAGTGAGTTCATAGAAGTTTTTATTTTTTGTCACAAGTTAGTGGAATATGAGACTTTGTAAGAAAAATAAAAAATCATCATTTTCCGCTAACTTGTGACAAAAAATAAAAAGTTCTATGAACTCACTATGCCCCTCATTGAATACCTTGGGGTGTCTTCTTTCCAAAATGGGGTCACATGTGGGGTATTTATACTGCCCTGGCATATTGAGTCCATAAAAGATTGAAATTTTTGTCCCAAGTTAGCGGAAAGGGAGACTTTGTGAGAAAAAAAAAAAAAACAATTTCCGCTAACTTGTGCCAAAAAAAAATAAATTCTATGAACTCGCCATGCCCCTCATTGAATACCTTGGGGTGTCTTCTTTCCAAAATGGGGTCACATGTGGGGTATTTATACTGCCCTGGCATTCTAGGGGCCCTAAAGCGTGAGAAGAAGTCTGGGATCCAAATGTCTAAAAATGCCCTCATAAAAGGAATGTGGGCCCCTTTGCGCATCTAGGCTGCAAAAAAGTGTCACACATCTGGTATCGCCGTACTCAGGAGAAGTTGGGCAATGTGTTTTGGGGTGTCATTTTACATATACCCATGCTGGGTGAGATAAATATCTTGGTCAAATGCCAACTTTGTATAAAAAAATGGGAAAAGTTGTCTTTTGCCGAGATATTTCTCTCACCCAGCATGAGTATATGTAAAAAGACACCCCAAAACACATTGCCCAACTTCTCCTGAATACGGCGATACCACATGTGTGACACTTTTTTGCAGCCTAGGTGGGCAAAGGGGCCCACATTCCAAAGAGCACCTTTCGGATTTCACAGGTCATTTACCTACTTACCACACATTAGGGCCCCTAGAATGCCAGGGCAGTATAACTACCCCACAAGTGACCCCATTTTGGAAAGAAGACACCCCAAGGTATTCCGTGAGGGGCATGGTGAGTTTCTAGAATTTTTTATTTTTTGTCACAAGTTAGCGGAAAATTATGATTTTTTTTTTTCTTACAAAGTCTCATATTCCACTAACTTGTGACAAAAAATAAAAACTTCCATTAACTCACTATGCCCATCACGAAATACCTTGCGGTGTCTTCTTTCCAAAATGGGGTCACTTGTGGGGTAGTTATACTGCCCTGGCATTCTAGGGGCCCAAATGTGTGGTAAGTAGTTTGAAATCAAAATCTGTAAAAAATGGCCGGTGAAATCCGAAAGGTGCTCTTTGGAATGTGGGCCCCTTTGCCCACCTAGGCTGCAAAAAAGTGTCACACATGTGGTATCTCCGTACTCAGGAGAAGTTGGGCAATGTGTTTTTTGGGGTGTCATTTTACATATACCCATGCTGGGTGAGATAAATATCTTGGTCAAATGCCAACTTTGTATAAAAAAATGGGAAAAGTTGTCTTTAGCCAAGATATTTCTCTCACCCAGCATGGGTATATGTAAAATGACACCCCAAAACACATTTCCCAACTTCTCCTGAGTACGGAGATACCACATGTGTGACACTTTTTTGCAGCCTAGGTGGGCAAAGGGGCCCACATTCCAAAGAGCACCTTTCGGATTTCACCGGCCATTTTTTACAGATTTTGATTTCAAACTACTTACCACACATTAGGGCCCCTAGAATGCTAGGGCAGTATAACTACCCCACAAGTGAACTCATTTTGGAAAGAAGACACCCCAAGGTATTCGCTGAGGGGCATAGTGAGTTCATAGAAGTTTTTATTTTTTGTCACAAGTTAGTGGAATATGAGACTTTGTAAGAAAAATAAACAATAAAAAAATCATCATTTTCCGCTAACTTGTGACAAAAAATAAAAACTTCTATGAACTCACTATGCCCATCAGCGAATACCTTAGGGTGTCTACTTTCCGAAATGGGGTCATTTGTGGGCTGTTTGTACTGTCTGGCCATTGTAGAACCTCAGGAAACATAACAGGTGCTCAGAAAGTCAGAGCTGCTTCAAAAAGCGGAAATTCACATTTTTGT
The DNA here is from genome assembly GCF_905171765.1 of Bufo bufo. Taxonomy (NCBI): domain Eukaryota; kingdom Metazoa; phylum Chordata; class Amphibia; order Anura; family Bufonidae; genus Bufo; species Bufo bufo. Next base: position 548,668,272 of record NC_053393.1, on the reverse strand, counting down.
ACCATAGTTTGTAAACACTATAACTTTTACCCAAACCATTTTTTTTTACCCAAATATTTTTTTTTTATCAAAGACATGTAGAACAATAAATTTAGAAAAAAATTTATATATGGATGTCGTTTTTTCCCAAAATTTTACAACTGAAAGTGAAAAATGTCATTTTTTTGCAAAAAAATCGTTAAATTTCGATTAATAACAAAAAATGTCGGCAGCAATGAAATACCACCAAATGAAAGCTCTATTAGTGAGAAGAAAAGGAGGTAAAATTCATTTGGGTGGTAAGTTGCATGACCGAGCAATAAACGGTTAAAGTAGTGTAGGTCAGAAGTGTAAAAAGTGGCCTGGTCATTAAGGGTGTTTAAGCTATAGGGGCTGAGGTGGTTAATGAAGGTGAGGTAATCAACATTTTTTTGACCGAGGCGACTTCTTTTGTCAGTGACAATGCCTCCTGCTGCACTGAAGGTCCTTTCTGACAGGACACTTGAAGCGGGGCAGGCCAGAAGTTCTATCGCAAACTGGGATAGCTCAGGCCACAGGTCAAGCCTGCACACCCAGTAGTCAAGGGGTTCATCGCTCCTCAGAGTGTCGATATCTGTAGTTAAGGCGAGGTAGTCTGCTACCTGTCGGTCGAGTCGTTCTCTAAGACTGGATCCCGAAGGGCTGTGGCGATGTGTAGGACTGAAAAAGCTCTGCATGTCCTCCATCAACAACACATCTGTAAAGCGTCCTGTCCAGCCACTGATCCACCTGTGCGTTCAGGGCGGGCAGGAGTGCTGGTCCGGTGTGGCTCTCTGCTTTCAGGCAAGTCAACCCCAAGACAGCGTGACACTGTCGTATCCGGGATGTGGAATAGCCCCTGGGGAGCTGGGGGGACAGGACAATTAAAGATAAATTGAGGAAGGCCACTGCAGGTACCTTTGAAAAATGGAAAGAGACCCTACCCATAATACTTGCAGAAATAAGGATGACACCTAATAAGAAGTTAGGGTTATCACCATTTGAGATACTCATGGGAACACCTTTCCCCACCCCCTGGGCCAGACGCCCAATGATAGTACAGGAAGGGGACCTTGATTTAATAAAGGAGGAGTATGTCCCCAAATTGATACAGGTACTTGATAAAACTGAGGAAAAAGTTGCTTGTAAGTCTCCCTCTCTTCCACAGGAACCCACCCACCCACCCATACAGGGTGGGGGATGAGGTGGTGGTTCGAAACAGTGAAGAAAGGAAGAGCTCAAGGTGATTTTGCATATGGTCCACCCACTACCGTGGTCGCAGTAACCAGAACAGCTATACTGACCGAACAATCTCCGATGTGGATCCATGCCACACGAGTGAAGCTGGTAAAAGCAAGAGAGGAGGCAGAAACGGAGGCAGACAGCCTTGGCCTTGAAAAAGAACCAGAGGTACTAACGGGGGCAGACAGCCCTGACCTCCAACATGAAGATCCTCTCCCCCTGTTTTGGGACATGGTCGAGCACACTGATTAAGATTGCAATGGCCTCAATAATTTTTATTGAGTTTACTAACCAATAGTAATAGGTGAAATAGCATTATGTGTTTTTCCTTGTGTGAGACGAATGCTTGAAAAGGGGATCTCTAATATGTCATTATATCAAACTCTCTTATCCCAGGAGGATCGAAGCCCAGAAGGGTATAAAAATTACCTAATATCATATAGAGAGAAAAAGGACAAGGAAGGAAAGAACCATGTAGTGTGACACACTAAAGGTTCTAAGAGGGGATTTGAAAGGAATCCATGTTTTTATATGTTAAAACTAATTCTGTTTTCTGCTAAGTTTCTGTTCTCTGTAACCTTGAATCTTATCTCTTTGGCACTACTCCCGGACAATACCCCAAATATGGAAGTTCCGCTTTTTGCTCTATTTGCCTGTAGATTAGAATGTGTTAATATATGATAGGTTGAATAAATAACTTACGTTGATATGTTAATAAAGGAGGTAAACCCCCCTCTATATAACCTGTGTGCACTAATAATAAACTTCAGAGCGTTCCTTCAGTACATCATTGTTGTGTCTGTTATTACCTACTGAGTGAAGCGCTCTCCTGACGTCAGAACAAGACTCAAACCAAGCCGATACTAGAAGTTCGGTACCAGGGGTACCAAGTGGGACGTGGAGATTTTCTATCACCCCCGTAGTACAACTATACAGTATTTGTACCCCTATAGTGCCCCTATACAGTATTTATACCCCTATAGCGGACCTTATACTGTATTTATACCCCCATAGTGGCCCCCACACAGTATTAATACCCCTATAGTGCCCCATACAGTATTTATACCCTATAGTACCTCTACACAGTATTAATATCCCCATAGTGCCCACTATATAGTATTTATACCCCCATAGTGCTCCCTACGCAGTATTAATAACCGCATAGTGCCCCACACACAGTATTAATACCCCCGTAGTACCCTATACAGTATTTGTACCCCGACAGTGCCCCAAAACAGTATTTATACTCCGATATACCATATTTATACCACCATAGTGTCCCCACACAGTATTTATACCCCCATAGTGCCCCCTATACAGTATTAATATTCCCACAGTGCCCCTACACAGTATTAATACCCCCATAGTGCCCCCACACAGTATTAATACCCCTATAGTGCCCCCACACAGTATTAATACCCCCATAGTGCCCCTATACAGTATTTTTACCCCCATAGTGCCCCAATACAGTATTTATACCACTATAGTGTCCCCACACAGTATTAATACCCCCATAGTGCCCCCACACCGTATTTATACCCCCATAGTGCCCCCACACAGTGTTTATACCCTCATAGTGCCCCCACACAGTGTTAATACCCCCATAGTGCTCCCATACAGTATTTATACCCCCATAGTGCCCCGACACAGTATTAATACCCCCAGGGCGGGGAATGGAGAAGCAGGAAGCCTCAGCTTCTTGCTTCACTATTGCATTCAACTGTCTGTGTCCTCAGGACGCAGAGACAGTTGAAATTGGGACACATCGTAGATGTCCTGGGACCGCGGGACAGCTGCTCAAATCCGGGACTGTCCTGCTGGATCCGGGATGATTAGGTTTGCAGTTGACAGCACATGCAGGGAGATGAGAGGCAGGCTGAAAGTCAAAGGACCAGACTGTTTAAAGGGGCACTCCCAAAAGAGGTGTAAAGATGTTTTCTCTGTGAATGGGCACCTGGGGCAGTAGGTTTTGCAAAGTTTGTGGCCATGACGAAAGTGTTAGGATGGCTATACAGATTCCATAGCAGTAAGCTGCACTATCTCTCCCGATCCCTCCCAGCTGCTGCCACAGACTTCTAGGGGCGGCTTATCTCCCCGGAGATCAAAAGGATCAGGCAAAAGTATTCATTTCGCCCCATTCTTCTCTCTCCCAACATCATGGCAGGGGAGAGTTGGGAGCTTCCCATACATATTAGGCTACTTTCACACTTGCGTTCGGAGCGGATCCGTCTGATGTTTCATCAGACGGATCCGCTCCCAGGGCCGATCCTAGGGTCACAGGCGCCTGGGTGCAGAAATATTTCTGGCGCCCCCCACATGGGCGTGGTTATCTTACTAACTCCTCCCCTTTACAATGTTTCTATGGCAACAACTTCAGCCCCCAACTTTAACCCAACTGGACCTTAACTCTTTGCTTGATGTTGATGCATCAGTGCAAAGGGAATCTTGACCACTGCTTAATGAAGACTGTGGCTGTAAGAAGCTTGTAATAGAAGAAGTAATTTTTTTCAAAGCTTCTTCCTTTCTTTTTCGGCGTTGCTTGTATTGACATCCTGATAACTTTGTTTTTTTGCTAGACATCTAAGGGGAAAAGCAAATGTATACTACACTGATCAGCCACAACATTAAAACCACTGACAGGTGAAGTGAATAGCATTGATTATATTATTACAATGACACATGTCAAGGGGTGGGATATATTAGGCAACTACAATGGGGTCTAATGGATCCTGGAGGGGGGGCTCTCTAACAGAGGCCCTCTTTGTGACCTGAATTTTGATGGGCACAGTGGCTGCGTTTGGACGGGCACAGTGGCTGCGTTTGGACGGGCACAGTGGCTGCGTTTGGACGGGCACAGTGGCTGCGTTTGGACGGGCACAGTGGCTGCGTTTGGACGGGCACAGTGGCTGCGTTTGGACGGGCACAGTGGCTGCGTTTGACGGGCACAGTGGCTGCGTTTGACGGGCACAGTGGCTGCGTTTGACAGGCACAGCACAGTGGCTGTGTTTTTATGGCCACAGTATGTGTTTTGATGGGCACAATAGCTGCATTTTGATGGGCACAGTAGCTGCATTTTGATGGGCACAGTGGCTGCATGTTGATGGGCACAGTGGCTGCAGTTTGATGGGCACAATGGTTGCATTTAATGGCACACAGTAACAGTATTACTTACACACAGGGTGCAGCCAGGGAAGCCAGCCAGGTCAGGTGCAGTCAGCACCCACTTCGCAAGGCACTGCAGCAGCCAGCAGGCAGATGATCAGATCGATGGCACGCCACTCAGTCTGTCTACAACTGCGTGCAGAATTATTAGGCAAATGAGTATTTTGACCACATCATCCTCTTTATGCATGTTGTCTTACTCCAAGCTGTATAGGCTCGAAAGCCTACTACCAATTAAGCATATTAGGTGATGTGCATCTCTGTAATGAGAAGGGGTGTGGTCTAATGACATCAACACCCTATATCAGGTGTGCATAATTATTAGGCAACTTCCTTTCCTTTGGCAAAATGGGTCAAAAGAAGGACTTGACAGGCTCAGAAAAGTCAAAAATAGTGAGATATCTTGCAGAGGGATGCAGCACTCTTAAAATTGCAAAGCTTCTGAAGCGTGATCATCGAACAATCAAGTGTTTCATTCAAAATAGTCAACAGGGTCGCAAGAAGCGTGTGGAAAAACCAAGGCGCAAAATAACTGCCCATGAACTGAGAAAAGTCAAGCGTGCAGCTGCCAAGATGCCACTTGCCACCAGTTTGGCCATATTTCAGAGCTGCAACATCACTGGAGTGCCCAAAAGCACAAGGTGTGCAATACTCAGAGACATGGCCAAGGTAAGAAAGGCTGAAAGACGACCACCACTGAACAAGACACACAAGCTGAAACGTCAAGACTGGGCCAAGAAATATCTCAAGACTGATTTTTCTAAGGTTTTATGGACTGATGAAATGAGAGTGAGTCTTGATGGGCCAGATGGATGGGCCCGTGGCTGGATTGGTAAAGGGCAGAGAGCTGCAGTCCGACTCAGACGCCAGCAAGGTGGAGGTGGAGTACTGGTTTGGGCTGGTATCATCAAAGATGAGCTTGTGGGGCCTTTTCGGGTTGAGGATGGAGTCAAGCTCAACTCCCAGTCCTACTGCCAGTTTCTGGAAGACACCTTCTTCAAGCAGTGGTACAGGAAGAAGTCTGCATCCTTCAAGAAAAACATGATTTTCATGCAGGACAATGCTCCATCACACGCGTCCAAGTACTCCACAGCATGGCTGGCAAGAAAGGGTATAAAAGAAGAAAATCTAATGACATGACCTCCTTGTTCACCTGATCTGAACCCCATTGAGAACCTGTGGTCCATCATCAAATGTGAGATTTACAAGGAGGGAAAACAGTACACCTCTCTGAACAGTGTCTGGGAGGCTGTGGTTGCTGCTGCACGCAATGTTGATGGTGAACAGATCAAAACACTGACAGAATCCATGGATGGCAGGCTTTTGAGTGTCCTTGCAAAGAAAGGTGGCTATATTGGTCACTGATTTGTTTTTGTTTTGTTTTTGAATGTCAGAAATGTATATTTGTGAATGTTGAGATGTTATATTGGTTTCACTGGTAAAAATAAATAATTGAAATGGGTATATATTTGTTTTTTGTTAAGTTGCCCAATAATTATGCACAGTAATAGTCACCTGCACACACAGATATCCCCCTAAAATAGCTAAAACTAAAAACAAACTAAAAACTACTTCCAAAAATATTCAGCTTTGATATTAATGAGTTTTTTGGGTTCATTGAGAACATGGTTGTTGTTCAATAATAAAATTAATCCTCAAAAATACAACTTGCCTAATAATTCTGCACTCCCTGTAGCCAGACCAGGCAGAAGGCATTCAAGGCACTGGGCAGGCTCAATCAGCTCAGCTGAATCAGGCAGCAGCAGCTTTAAAATGCTCCGCTGTCCGCTCGCTCCAGTCCCTCCTCTGCCTCCTAGCTACCACGCTGTCTGAAGATGGCAGAGGTGGGTGGAGCCGAGCAGAGGCGGCGCGCCGCGGGCTCTGACGTCACGTCGTCACTGACATCCCGCTCGGCTCGCAGATTCCTCGGCGAATCGGCGGCTCGGCCGCTCGGCTTAAAAAAAAAAAAAAGTCAAAAAAAAAAAAGTCCCGGCGGCTCGCTCGGCGCCTTTCGGGTGACAGCGCTGGGGTGCGGGGCACCCACTGCACCCCGTGTAGGATCGGCCCTGTCCGCTCCGATAATGCAGACGTTCGCATCCGTTCAGAACGGATGCGTCTGCATTAAAACTTAGAATATTTTCTAAGTGTGAAAGTAGCCTGAGCGGATCCGTCCAGACTTTACATTGAAAGTCAATGGGGAACGGATCCGCTTGAAGATTGAGCCATATGGTGTCATCTTCAAGCGGATCCGTCCCCATTGACTTACATTGTAAGTGTGGACGGATCCGCTCGCCTCCGCACGGCCAGGCGGACACCCGAGGTGTCCGCTCACGGAGCGGAGGCTGAGCGCTGGCAGGCGGATGCATTCTCAGTGGATCCGCCTCCACTGAGAATGCATTGGGGCCAGACGGATGCGTTCGGGGCCGCTCGTGAGCCCCTTCAAACGGAGCGCACGAGCGGACACCCGAACGCAGGTGTGAAAGTAGCCTTAAACTGTTGTCCGAACCTGCCAAGAACAGCAGGTTCAGGCAACAAAACACTAACCCCTTGAGTCCTGGAGGATTAATTGTTTTTGCATTTTCATTTTTCCTCCCTGCCTTCCCACCCAGAGCCATAACTTTTTCATTTTTTTTTTCCATTCACTTAGCTGTATGAAGACTTGTTTTTTGCGGGACAAGTTGTACTTTGTAATGGTACCACTGAATATTGCATACGATGGGATGGAATTGGAAAAAAATAACAATATTTTTGTTTTGTCTCTATGACGTTCTCTGCTTTGTAAAACTAACCTGTTCTCTTCATTTTCCAGGTCAGTACGATTACAGTGATGCCACATTTATAACACTATTATGATATAACAGGTGACCGGTGTATTATTATAACACTATTATGATATAACGGGTGACAGCTGTATTGATATAAAACTATTATAACGGGTGACCGCTGTATTATTATAACACTATTATGATATAACAGGTGACCGCTGTATTATTATAACACTATTATGATATAACAGGTGACCGCTGTATTATTATAACACTATTATGATATAACGGGTGACCGGTGTATTATTATAACACTATTATGATATAACAGGTGACCACTGTATTATTATAACACTATTATGATATAACGGGTGACCGCTGTATTATTATAACACTATTATGATATAACAGGTGACCGGTGTATTATTATAACACTATTATGCTATAACGGGTGACAGCTGTATTAGAATAAAACTATTATAACGGGTGACCGCGTATTATTATAACACTATTATGATATCATTCAAGTATGTACCACTGAGGAAGAAACAAGTTTGTTTCGAAACACATCTGGTTTGTTTCGAAACGTGTCGGGTGACCGGTGTATTATTATAACACTATTATGATATAACGGGTGACCGGTGTATTATTATAACACTATTATGATATAACGGGTGACCGTGTATTATTATAACACTATTATGATATAACGGGTGACCGGTGTATTATTATAACACTATTATGATATAACGGGTGACCGGTGTATTATTATAACACTATTATGATATAACGGGTGACCGGTGTATTATTATAACACTATTATGATATAACGGGTGACCGATTTTATATTTTTCAAATGTTTTTATTTCAGGTTGACATAATAATAAAGGAGTACATACAGTGTGGTATGATAAGTAGTACTTTACAGCATCATTTACAGCAAGTCTTCGGTAAAAGTCCCAACATAGACAATCAGAGTAGTGTATAGGAGCTATTACATCAACCTTCCGACACCAGTCTGTTTTTAGAAGGGGGGTGAGGGGGAAAGGAGAGGGAAAAAAGGAGTAGTCTTAACTGGGAGAAAGTAGTGCGAGTAATTTATCTTCTCACCTGTGAGTGCGGTTTGCGCTAGGTGGACAAGACACGCAGAGAATTACACAAGCGCATGGGCAAACATATTGGTGATATAAGGAACAATAGGGACACTCCCATTGCAAGACACGTACAGACGACCCATGGGGGTCGTAGCTCAGCGATCACGTTTCTGGGCATCGAACACGTCAAGAAATCACAACGGGGGGGGGGGAGACTGGGACAAGCGTATCCTTCAGAGAGAATGCTGGTGGATTTTTAAACTTAGCACCTACATTCGAAATAAGATAATAATGCACTTAGTAAAGTAGATGCAAGCATTATATGCATGATGCACATGGAGGTGACTAGGAGCAGCACACCATATGTGCGGCGTCTGCGCTCCTGAACATAGAAGCCCAATGGCTTAGGTAGGTTTAGCGTAGGACCCGCCTGACATGAGACCACCTTGGCGCTTGGTAGGCGGGCTTAGATGTGTTTTGATCAAAATATATTTACTAAGTGTCTCAGATATTATCATATCAGAGTGAGGACTTTGTCCATATATAATGCTTGCATCTACTTTACTAAGTGCATTATTATCTTATTTCTGTGGTTTTCTTCAATAATATGGCCAGGGACATCCGCACATTTGTATATCATATCGTGCAGGATGTTTTTATCTTAGTTTTTTCTGTGGAATTTTTTTTTTTTAGCACCTACATTCCCCACAGATTGAATGAACAACTGGAATTCGTGTGCTTTCTCTGATTAGCTTGAAGGTTCTCATATTCCCCCATGTGATCGGGCAATGCCTGCTATCTATCTATTTGTGGTCAGTGGGTGTATACTCTTGGGAAAGTATTATCTCTGAAGATAATTTGATCATTCCCACTAGTACCTGCTGTTTTTAATCCTGCCTCTCTTTGTTTCTGACGGGGGGTGTTTTCTGACCGTCCGCCAGGTCTCTAAAATCAGGTGTTGCAGCTGTGCACATTGGTCACACGGACCATTAGCTCCATCCCATTTACTTCTATATACACACCCACATTCTTACGTGTGGTTAAGTCAGAACATTCTGTGGCCTCAGGCCCCATTGTATCTGAAGAGCGCTACCTTTTTATTTTTTATTGCTGACTGGCTTATCGCGCTCACCCCTGTGGCGTCATAACGTTCTCTACGTCATTGAGGCCGCGTCAGGTACTGGCAGCTCAGGTTCTTCCAAGGCTGCGCGTCTCTGCGCATGCGCGCCTGAATGCTGTGCTCACGCCGCATCATGTGATGACGGCTGGACATGTGAGTCGGCGTCCCTCGGTGCGCATGCGCAATGACCGGTCCTCCCCTTTTAAAAAATTGCATTTGGCGCGCGAACAGCGCTGCCAAACCGAGTGCTGCAAATTGGACATGCTTACCTTACGTGCCTTTCCTTTGGGATTGTCGCCATATGCGCCCCAGGAGCTTCTACCAGTCATATATGTACTCAGCCCTAAGCCTTGTGTCCCCTGATGATTCATGGGGCTTAGTTGCATTTATCCCCCTATATATATTCTGATATGTTCAGTTGATGAAACGCGTTGGGACATATGAATGTATCATGGCCAAGTAATAATCTAATATATCCTTGTACCAGCACCTGATCAGGTCACTATCCTCTAGCCTCCGGGTCTCCTTTCTGGTAGAGCCTTATAGGGATCCCAGATCAGGGCAAGGTTCCGGACGGGGCCACCCCTTGCGGGGTACGGACTCCGTTTTAGGAGGTTACTAGGGTTAAAATAGGTCAAGTAGGGCATAATAGGGTGAGTATCTCTTCTCTGAGGCCTCCCTTCCCTTCTGACCACTTACTTTACCTTGACGAGTCTACAGTGAAACCGGTTATTGAACCAGCAAAATCCAAATAACCATCCTCGTCATTGACTGCGAACAGTCTCGACTGGCTACCGAACTTGATAAGACCATTGCTTTTATTTCTCTAAGACGCACCACCAGACCCAATGAGAGTCCTTGAGACTTGGGCATATGGACCTAGCATAAACCTGTTGATTTATTGCATTGCACGGTCTGGGGTCCTGTGGTTGTGTCTCCTTCCTTTTTTGTGTTTGTGTACTCCATGTTTGTAGGGGCATGTTCTCCGACTTTTGAATTTTTTTATCCAGTGGTATTAAAAGTTAAGTTTTATTATGTTACTCCCCCCCCCCCCATTGATTCTTGTTTTTCGGGGAAAGGAGAGGGGAAGGGATAAGATATGGGGGATTAGCAGTACAGAAACCATAACTTGACTCCTTGCAAACCACAAGGAGAACAGACCATAACAGTAGCCCAACATGTTCACCTCTCCTCCACAGTTAGTGGAGTTAGAATCCAAGGAGGCGCGCAGGAACCTCTGCTGAGCCCTCAAGTAGGATCATATCCCTGTGATTGGCTGATTGTTTAGTAAGACACGTGTCTTAGTGAGGAAGTGAGTTCAAAACATTCCTGGATGCATCTTCTAACCTGGAGGGGCAGTATATCTATGAAGCTCTCCCAGCATGCAAAGAATTGCTTCACATGGGTCTCCTTCCTGGAAGACGCCTCTACCCAGTCCATGTTCATTAAGAAGGAGACTTTCTCAGAACTAACTTAAATGGTGGGGGTGTGGGGTCGATCCACGTGTGGAGGATAGTCTTGATTCCTGCTGCTGCTATCAGACATAACAATTTCCTACTACCAGGGGTGCACTGTGTACTAGTCGGGTCAATGTACCCAAAGATGGCCCATATAGGGTCCAGAGGTGCTGCTGATGTCAAATGGGTGGTAGTAAACGTGTGGATTTTATGCCAGAAATATTGTATCACCGGGCACAGCCACAAACAATGGAAAATGTCTGCTCCTGTCTCTTTACACCGAAAGCAGTTGTCAGATTCAAAGACGCCCATACGGTGGCCCCGAACTGGAGAGATATATGCCCGGTGATAAATCTGTAGGGTCATCTCCCTGTAGCGGCTGGATGACAAATAATAAAGATTGCGTTCCAGAGCCTGATATAGGGTGGATAGCGTTAACTGAGGGATGTCCTTGAGCCATTTAGCTACTGCCCATTCACCCTTACCATAGTCCAAAGGAGTGTGAAGAAATTTTATTTCAAGACACGGAGGCTCCTATAGCTTAAACTCTCTTTACTGACAACCACAGCAGCAAAGAAAAAACATCCTGAGATTAGCATATCACCATGGCAACAGGCCCTCCCCTTATAGCCCCTATATAGTGTCCATGCAATAGGAAATCCTCCTCTTTCTTTGCTGCTGCCACAGATGAGTATACATGTCTTTATTCCTCACTGTTAGCCATTAGGCCTCATGCACACGACCGTTGTTGTGTTCCGTTCCGCAAAATGGGGTCACGTTGTTCCGTGATCCGTTTCCGTTTTTGTTTCCGTGTGTCTTCCTTTATTTTTGGAGGATCACCAAACATGAAGGAAAGTAAAAAAAAAATCCAAGTCAAGTTTGCTTTGCAAATGATAGGGAAAAAACGGACGTGGACGCGGATGCCACTCTTGTGTGCCTCCGTGTTTTTTCGCGGACCCATTGACAGGTCATATTTTTTTGACGGACTGAAACCACGGATCACGGACGCGGATGACAAACGGTGCTATAGCCGAGTTTTCAACGGACCCATTGAAAGTCAATGGGTGCGCAGAAAATCACGGAAAACGGAACAACGGACACGGAACACAACAACGGTCGTGTGCATGAGGCCTTACTGTGTATTCAGCTTATTTGCTGTCCCCATTCTTCCTCTGGGGTTTGGGGGCTTGTATATTTCCTTTTCTCCTTAGGTTTTCCACCATTCACCTGTATCTCCGGAGGCTCTCCCTCCCTTAGTTTTTTTTTGCCCTTTTCCCCCCGCTCCTTTTGCCGCTTTTTCCCCTAGTTGGGGAGATTTTTTCTACCCGTGTGCTGTGTCCTACCAGTTTCTCCGCCGCCTCTGTCCTCACCACTTACCTACAACGGGCGGGCATTCATCTGCCTGTTCATCACCGCTGCCGTGGTCTTGCGTTCCCTTTCGCAGCGCCGGCTTCTTCTTCCTATTCCTCCACTCTTCTCTTCTGGCCTACTCTCCTTCCTTGCGCCATCCTTTTGCGACCTTTTTTCGTGCGCTTCCTTCTCTCCTTTGGCCACGCCCATGCGCTTCCAGTCCTTGTATTCCGTGTGATCGGCAGCCCTTCATTCGGCTCCTTTCTTCCGCCCTTGCTAGTGTGGGTAACTCACCCTACTGGATTTAGTCTTGTGGCCATATAGTTTTACTTTAGCTAGACTGCTACTGCTTCCCTTACAGGATAAGGTCCATTCTGTATTTGCAAACATCTTCTTGTGATACAGGTCCTTCCACCATGTCCCAGCAAGGTATACCCTCCAGTCCTCAGGCTGAGGACTCTGATATGGGGGCCCACTCCCCTTGCCATAACCCCCCTCCATGCTCCAGTGGAGTTTCCCCCCTTTTAGACCTATCCCAGGCGCACGCTTTCCAGCGCTCTGTCTCGGACGCTATTTTGGCAGCCATGGGGTCAATGTCCCAGACCCGATCTAGGTCCATCTCTGACGCCCTGAGAGCGCAACCTTCCACATCCAGGGAGCTCCCTCATGCCTCCAGAAACCCCTCAAATGGCGTGTCTTTTGCCACCCTTGATAGCGCGCCTACGATGCTCAAAAGAGCCTTCCCGCGCCAGGCAGAAAAGGCGCGGAACTGGAAATGTGCCAGAGCAGAACCGGTTACTGACTCTGAGTCCGAAGTCAGCTCTGATGAGGAGGCTAGAGCAGATGACCTGGACAGGTCAGAGGAAGAAGAAGAATTTTCAGGTATGTCCGACAGGCGTTCCACCCCAGGCCCTCCTGGTGTCACTGGGGGAGTCACCTTACCTGAGTCCGCGTCCTCCACCTCGGCTCCTTTAACGGATCCTTCTGGTGAACCGCTTTTCGATCCTGATATTCTCCACCACCCTAGATCCGCGGAATGGCTCCCTGTGGACCATGTGGCACAATATTTGGAGTCACGTGTGCGCTGCCCTCTTAGTAAAGAGGCGCGCAATAAGCTAAGAGCTGAGTGCCCTAGGCCCCTCATAGCTAATAGGTTTGCGACACCCCTGTTGTCGACCCTAAAATGACCCAATTTTTATCCAGATCAGGTTGGAACCCCCGTAAGGGTTTGGAGTCGGCCCTTAAGGCCTGCCAGGACAAACTCCTGGACGTTTTCGGGCCTTTAGCCAAGATATTTGATTTGGCTGAAACCACCAGAGCGAGAGATGAACAAGTGGATCCGGAAGAACTCCGGGGCTGGATTCAGCATGCCATATGCATAGCTGGAAATGTGAACACCTCACTTTCTATTGAAAGGCGCAAAGCCATTTTATTCAAAATACAACCCAAGTTAGCCAATTTAGCTCTCTCTGAGGCTGGCAAAGATGCGCAAGGCCTTTTATTTGGGAATTCCTTTATTAAGGATTTGAGTCGATTCATGGGCGCCTTCACGGCCCTGGACAAGGCCCAGTCCTCAATGAAAAGAGTATTTCAGAGCAGGGTTTCCACCAGGGCCAGCAGTTCTAGGGGCCAGCTGTCCTTCCGCTCCACCTTCCAGACCCGAGGCTCGGGCCGAGGCTCCTACTCCCATAGATCCTTTCCCCAGAGGACCGCCTTCCAGGAGGCCAGGCAACCGTCAAGTTTCTTCCCCTCCAGAGGCGCACCAGGCCAGGTCAGAGGTTACAGAGGAACCACCAATTCACGACGACCCTTTGGTAAGTGCCATACCTCTAATTTCTTCTCAAGTTTGTGTAGGGGGCAGACTCCGACATTTTTCTCATGCTTGGACAAGCATCACCATGGACCGCTGGGTCCTGACCACGATCCTCGGTTTCCACATAGAGTTAGTGAATTTGCCGCGCCACTTACCTTCCCCCCACCCTCAAGTCCTCTCCGTAGTCGCCCAACGTTGCATAGACAGGGAACTGTCGGACCTCTTCTCAAAAGAGGCGATCGAACGAGCTCCAGACCCACACTCCGGCTTTCTCAGCAACATCTTCCTGGTACATAAGAAAGGAGGTCAGATGCGACCCGTCATCAACCTCCGACCTTTAAACAGGTTTGTCCGCTATCGTCACTTCAAAATGGATGGCATCCACCTCCTCAGAGACCTCCTGTTACGCGGGGATTGGATGGTGAAGCTCGACCTCAAGGACGCGTACTTCACGATTCCGGTCGCGGCAGTCCTCCAGAGACCTCCTTCGCTTCCGTTGGAAAGGGGAGATTTGGCGCTTCACATGCTTGCCTTTCGGCCTTTTGTCTGCCCCGTGGTGCTTCACCAAGTTGCTACGCCCAGCTATGGCATGACTCCGCAGCCGAGGAGTGCGACTGATTATCTATCTGGATGACATCCTTCTGTTGGCTCAGGATCCCACCATCCTTCTCAGACAAGTCGGTGCTGGTTCCATCCCAGACCATGGAATTTCTCGGGTTTTCAGTAGACTCCTTGCTGGAGACCCTAAGCCTACCTATGTCGCAACTGTCACTTCGGCACCTGGCCCGGATCATCGGCCTCCTCTCATCATCCATCCAAGCAGTGTTTCCATCTCCACTCCATTACCGGGCCCTACAACGCCTAAAGACTGCCCATCTCCACTCTGGGGCCTCGTACGCGGACCTAATATCATTGGATGCGGAGACCAGAGACGAATTAACGTGGTGGATCCACAATCTCTCAGCGTGGAACAGAAAGGCTATCTGTGGCCCGCGTTCAGACTTCACGGTGGACACAGACACCAGCCTTCACGGCTGGGGCGCACATTGCGACGGAGTGACCAACGGAGGGCGTTGGTCAGAGGACGAGTCCAGACTCCACATCAACGCAATGGAAATTCTGGCGGGCTCCTTTTCCATTCGCAATTTTTCAAATGGCAGGGCCAAAGCCTGCATCAGATTGCGCATGGACAACATTTTGGCTGTCCGGTACGTCAACGCCATGGGAGGCACCCATTCAGCCATACTTACACATCTAGCTCAGGACCTTTTGTCTTTCTTGGGATATTACGGTGATTGCGGAGTACCTTCCGGGTCTGCACAACACCCAGGCAGACTGGAGCTCTCGCTATCTGTCGGATGGCAGCGATTGGAAGTTGGACGAGCAGGTGTTCTCTGCCATCTTGTCTCTTTGGGGTCCCTTTTCTATCGACCTCTTCACTTCTCATCTGAATGCGCAGCTTTCCCGGTTTTACAGTTGGCGCCCGGACGCAGAAGCGGTAGACGCTTTTCTCCAAGACTGGTCCGGTCCACTGCTATACGCATTCCCTCCGTTCTCTTTGATCCCTCGGGTCTTGAACCAGGTTCGCCATTAACAAGCCAAACTGATCCTGATTGCCCCCTTTTGGGGCACCCAGTCCTGGTTCCCTCAGCTTTTGGAACTGATGATTCTTTCGCCCATCCGATTGCAGGAACGTCCAGACCTCCTCTTAGGCCTGTGGGGTCTACAACACCCTCTTCTCCTGGACGGCTCTCTTCGTCTGCTAGCTTGCAGAATTTCCAATGTCCCAGAGAAAGCGGAGATATTTCTGAGGCAACTAGAAATCTTTTGGAAAAGGCATGGGCTCCCGGCACAAGAAGGGCTTATAGAGCAGCCTGGAGGTCTTGGGCTAGCTGGTGCTTGGCTCGGAGTCTGGATCCCGTTTCAGCACCTGTAACAGACATCTTGCATTTCCTGACATCTTTATTCGAGGACGGTAAAGCCTACCATACCAATAATCTTTTCAGATCCGCCAATTCCTCATTTCACCAGGGGTTCGAGGGGCACCTGGCGGGTCAACATCCGCTGGTGTGTCGCTTAATGAAGGGTTCTCGGCTGTCCCGGCTTCCTAGGCCTCGCTTCTCCTCTACATGGGACGTCTCGTGTGTTTTATCCCTGTTTTCTTCCTGGCCGGCCAATGCGGATCTTTTTTTGCGTCAGTTGTCGGCCAAACTCGTTACCCTGTTCTGCCTTATCTCTTGCAAAAGAGTATCAGACGTCCGCGCCCTAGATCATGATGCTATGTAGTTTACTCCCGAAGGGGTCTTCTTTAATATTACGCGCCGTACCAAGACGCACATTCGGGCAGTCTCTTACCCGAGGTTCCCTGTCTCACCGGCACTTTGCCCGGTGGCCTGCCTGCAAGAATATGCAGCACGGACCTTACAGCATCGTTCACATGCTTTTCCCCACTTATTCCTTTCCTTCCGACGTCCATTCACCCCAGTCACTAGCACTACGCTAGCACGTTGGGTTAAATAGATCGTGACCTTGGCGGGAGTGGACACTTCCGTTTTTACAGCCCATTCCACTCAGGGCGCATCTTCCACTTCTATGGTCATCTCTGGTGCACGTTTGGAGGATATCATGAAGATAGCATATTGGTCCAGAGTCTCCACTTTTAGAGAATTAAATTTTCACCTTCCTAAACATGTTTTTTCTTCAGTCATGGAACAGCTTTGAACCTGCAATAGGAGCCTCCGTGTCTTGAAATAAAATTACATGATTTTCCTATTTCATGACGTAAAGTCATGATTTTATGAAAGACACGGAGGCGAGTATTGCCCACCCCTCTCTCTCTTGTCTCCCTCCCTATTTTACCAGTTGGGATTGTGACTTCTATGATCAATTTGTATAAGTTGTGTTATGTATATTATTATTTATTGACTCTGCAGAGTCATTGACCCTATTGGGACTATAATAACCTCTGCATTTATTTTCTGTTTTCGCAGGAGGAATAGCCGATTTCTGCTAAATCTGGAGAACCTCCTGGCGGTTTTTCGTTCAGTTCCTGTGTTATTCTCCGAGTTTCTTCAGTTCGGTTGGAGTTCAGTGTTGAAGCAGAAGTAGACGTGGCATCCGCCAAGAAAGAGGAGGATTTCCTATTGTATGGACACTATATCAGGGCTAAAAGGGGAGGGCCTGTTGCCACGGTGATATGCTAATCTCAGGATGTTTTTTCTTTGCTGCTGTGGTTGTCAGTAAAGAAAGTTAAGCAATACTCGCCTCCGTGTCTTTCATAAAATCATGACTTTACGTCATGAAATAGGAAAATCATGTAATTTATAGTAGCTAGTGGTATGTCCCTTTTAGGGTAGGGGTATATTTGAGGGAGGCCTGTGTAGCTGGGCTCCATTCTCGGGGGGTTAAGTTGGACACTAATTTCTGGAGATAGCTGTTGGCTAGTAAATAGGGAAAGAAGTTAAAACGAATGTTGGGGTATTTAGATTTAAGATCTTCAAATGTTAGGATCTTGTGTGTGGTGTGGTCCACCAAGTGACTAATCAAAGTTAGTCCTCTCTTATGCCAATCATAGAAATCCCTATGGGGTGACCCTACTTGGAAATGTGGGTTTTCCAGGCTGGTCATTTGTAATGAGCAATGAGGGTGCAAGTTTTTGAGAAGCCTCACCTTTTGTCAAGCCCGCCAGGTCGACATCAGTAGGATGCTTTCTCTGGCCCGGTCTGGAATCTCACCATATGGGGTATGGAGTAAGTTGGTCAGAGCCAGTCTGGGTATAAAGGCCTGTTCCTGATATCTGTTTGAGAACACGGATGTATGATGTATCCAGTCTATTGCTACTCTCATCAGGGCTGCGATATTATAAGCCCTGATGTTGGGAAAGTTCAGCCTAGGTTGTTGTAAAATAATAAAAGGTATCCTGGGGCGACGACCATGCCAGATAAACTTGCGGTGTAACCAGTTAATTTTCTTCTTGTCTCTGGGGCGTAAATATACTGGTAGGGACTGTAGAAGATATAGCAGGCAGGGAAATTCCACCATCTTAAGAAAGTATGCCCACCCCATGTAGGAAGATGTCGCCAGCCTGCTAGCGTGTCCTCCAGCGTACGCACATAGGGTGCAATATTTGCATTATATAGCTTACCAGGTGATTTGGTGATCTGTACCCCCAGGTATGATATAGAGTGCGAGCGCCATTGAAAGGGGAAAGGAGCAGTCCATCTCAGTCTTGTAGGCCCTTTAAGGAGCAGAGCTTCGGATTTATCCAGGTTAAGGGTGTAACCCGAAAGCTGTCCGATATCTATAAGGTCTTGTAGTGTTTGTGGGAGTGTGGTTTCTGGATGTTTAACGATTAACCCCTTAAGGACCGGGCTCATTTTCACCTTAAGGACCAGGCCATTTTTTGCAAATCTGACCAGTGTCACTTTATGTGTGAATAACTTTAAAACGCTTTTACTTATCCAGTGTCACGGATGGTGTACAGGAAACAAGACAATACCATATAAACAATGTCTTTCTGGATCCACAACTAAGGAACAAAGGGAGACCCCTGCAATAGAGCTGCCGCTCTCCCTCACTGCTCAGCCTATGCGAACACCCCAAAGGTGGATGGCCGCATATCCACGTTCCTCGGCTATCTATTACCTGAAGACCCTACAATAGTGAAGGGACACGACCACCGGCTCCCTACACTGACACGGAGGGAGTCAGGGTCACCTGGATCCAGAAAAGACAAAAACATAAATACATAAACAGCACTTATCTGCAGACGACTGACGACTGAGGACTGGGAACTGGGAACAGCATGCACACACACTCCAGGAAGTTGTATCAGCCGCACACTACTGCATTATGGGGAGGAACTTAAAGGGTAGCGATCAGTCTGACTGCATGACAGCTGAGATAGACTAAAGAGATGAGAAACTAAACCAAAACAAAGAAATTCAAGGAGGAGGATCTGAGAAGCTCCTGTGAGCGCTTCTCAGCTGTCTGGCTGTGACAGTACCCCTCCCTCTAGGAGTGGACTCCGGACACTCAGGGCCCACCTTCTCAGGATGGGACCTATGGAAAGCCCTGATGAGACGAGAGGCCTTAATGTCCGTCACTGGGACCCACATCCTCTCCTCAGGACCATAACCCTCCCAATGAACGAGGTACTGGAGGGAACCGCGGACAAGACGAGAATCCACAATCCTAGAGACCTGAAATTCAAGATTTCCATCAACCATAATCGGAGGAGGAGGCAAAGGCGAGGGTACAATAGGTTGAACATAAGGTTTCAATAAGGACTTATGAAAAACATTATGGATCTTCCAAGTCTGAGGAAGATCAAGACGGTAGGCAACATGATTGATGACAGACAGGATCTTGTAAGGCCCAATAAACCTAGGACCCAACTTCCAGGAGGGAACCTTCAATTTGATATTCTTGGTAGACAACCACACCAGATCACCAACATTCAGGTCCGGACCAGGCACACGTCTCTTATCCGCCACACGCTTATATCTCTCACTCATGCTCTTTAGATTATCCTGAATCTTTTGCCAAATAGATGACAAAGACGAGGAGAATCTGTCCTCATCAGGCAAACCAGAAGAGCCCTCTCCCGAGAAAGTCCCAAACTGCGGATGGAACCCATATGCACCAAAAAATGGTGACTTATCAGAGGACTCCTGACGACGGTTATTTAAAGCAAACTCAGCAAGGGACAAAAAAGAACACCAATCCTCCTGATTCTCCGCCACAAAACAGCGCAGATATGTCTCCAGATTCTGATTGACGCGCTCTGTCTGGCCATTCGACTGCGGATGGAAAGCAGAAGAGAATGACAACCGAACCCCCAAGCAAGAACAGAAAGCCTTCCAGAATCTGGAAACAAACTGCGTGCCCCTATCAGAGACTATGTCTGAAGGAATCCCATGCAATTTGACAATGTGGTCAATAAATGCCTGCGCCAGCGTCTTAGCATTGGGCAAACCAGGGAAAGGGATAAAATGCACCATTTTGCTAAAACGGTCCACCATCACCAGAATCACAGACTTCCCCGAGGAACGAGGCAAGTCCGTTATGAAGTCCATGGACAGATGTGTCCAAGGACGGGAAGGAATGGGCAAAGGAAGGAGAGGACCTGATGGCCGTGAATGAGGGACCTTGGCACGAGCGCAAGTCTCGCAAGCTGCCACAAAACCCTCAACCGACTTACGAAGCGCAGGCCACCAGAATCTCCGAGCGATGAGATCCAGTGTGGCTCTTGCCCCCGGGTGCCCAGTAAGGACCGTGTCGTGGTGTTCTTTAAAAATCTTGTGTCTCAAAGCGAGAGGCACAAACAACCTCCCAGGAGGACAAAGATCAGGAGCTTCTGACTGGGCTGCCTGCACCTCTGCCTCCAATTCAGGAAAAAGAGCAGAGACCACCACACCTTCAGCCAAAATGGGACCCGGGTCTTCAAAATTCCCACCTCCTGGAAAACAACGTGACAGGGCATCTGCCTTCACATTCTTAACCCCAGGGCGGAACGTAACAACAAAATTAAACCTTGAAAAGAACAAAGACCATCTGGCCTGTCTCGGGTTCAGACGCTTGGCTGACTCCAAATAGGCCAGATTTTTATGGTCAGTAAACACGGTAATAGGGTGTCTGGCTCCCTCTAGCCAATGGCGCCATTCCTCAAAAGCCAACTTGATGGCCAACAATTCCCTATCTCCCACATCATAATTTCTCTCTACGGAGGAGAGTTTCTTTGAGAAAAAGGCACACGGTTGCCATTTGGCAGGAGAGGAACCCTGAGACAAGACCGCACCCACCCCTACCTCAGAAGCATCAACCTCAACTATGAAGGGTAACGAAATATCAGGTTGTACTAGGATGGGAGCGGAAGCAAAACTCTCCTTGATATTAGAAAAGGCCTTACGCGCCTCTACCGACCAGGAAGAAAAATCTACCCCCTTTCTGGTCATATCAGTGAGTGGTTTAACAACAGAGGAATAATTCAAAATAAATTTCCTGTAATAATTGGCAAAGCCCAAATAACGCATCAGCGCCTTCTGGTTCTCAGGAAGCTCCCACTCAAGCACAGCGCGGACCTTCTCGGGGTCCATGCGAAAACCAGAAGCGGAGACAAGAAACCCCAGAAATTGGATTTCTGGAACCGCAAACACACATTTTTCCAGTTTCGCATATAATTTATTCTCCCGCAGAATGAGCAAGACCTGACGTAAGTGTTCCTTATGAGTCTTGAAATCAGGAGAAAAAATCAAAATGTCATCCAAATACACTAATACAAATTTTGCCATTAAATGATAAAAAATGCTGTTGACGAAATGCTGAAAAACGGCTGGGGCATTCATCAAACCAAAAGGCATAACCAAATTCTCAAAATGGCCCTCAGGGGTATTGAAAGCCGTCTTCCATTCGTCTCCTTCTCTGACCCTAACCAGGTTGTATGCCCCTCTTAGGTCTAATTTGGAAAAGACTTTAGCCCCAACAACCTGGTTAAACAGGTCCGGGATCAGAGGAAGCGGATAAGGATCACGAATAGTGATACTGTTCAGCTCCCTGAAATCCAGACAAGGTCTTAAAGAACCATCTTTTTTCTTAACAAAGAAAAAACCAGCGGCAACAGGTGACTTCGAGGGTCGTATGTGTCCTTTTCTCAAACTCTCAGAGATATAAGCCCGCATAGCGACCCTCTCAGGTTGGGAGAGATTGTATAAACGAGATTTAGGCAGCTTGGCGCCTGGGATGAGATTAATAGGGCAATCATACTCCCTGTGCGGAGGCAAACCCTGAACTCCACTCTCAGAGAAGACATCCAAAAATTCAGAGAGGAAAGGTGGTACAGTCTTAGTAGAAACCTCAGAAACAGATGTTATGAGGCAATTCTCTCTGCAAAAGTTACTCCAACCATTTATTTGCCTCGCTTGCCAATCAATGGTGGGGTTATGTTTAGTGAGCCAGGGTAGCCCCAACACTAGAGGAGTAGGCAAACCGCTAAGGACGAAACATGACACATCCTCAACATGAGCATCACTCACAATTAAACGGATATTGTGAACTATGCCCTTTAATGATTTCTGAGAAAGTGGAGCTGAATCAATAGCAAAAACAGGAATATCCCTTCCCAAAGTGCATACCTGGAAACCATGAGTTATTGCAAATTGATTATCAATGAGGTTGACAGCTGCTCCACTATCCACAAAAATCTCACAAAAAATGCTCTTGCTCTCTAGCGCCACCCTAGCAGGCAGGACAAAACGGGAACTACAAGCAAACGGAAAACCTTCAATTTCCGCCTCAACCCTGCCAATAGTAACAGACGGAACATTTTTAAAAGATTTTTTCCTTTTTGTCTCTTTATTACTCCCAGAAAACTGCCTGAATCTCCTTGAGGGACAAACATTTGCCAAATGATTTATACCTCCACAACAAAAACAAACCCTCCCATGCGGGCTGAATCTTCTATTGTCAGAGGCAATCAACCCCAGCTGCATGGGCTCCTGCTCAGAAGGGGCTGACAGCGACTGAGACTCCTGCGCACAGAATGAGACCGCTGCACTGTTCCGAGACTGAGTAGGACAGGAAGGAGAGATCTCTCGTCTCTCTCTAAGACGCCTGTCAATACGAACGGCCTGAGACATAGCAGAGTCCAAGGAGATAGGCCTCTCATGAAAGGAAAATGCATCTTTCAATCCCTCTGAAAGACCATGGCAAAATTGACTTCGGAGTGCAGCATCATTCCAACCAGTATCAGCTGCCCATCTCCGAAATTCGGAGCAGTATATCTCTGCGGATTGTTTACCCTGGCATAACAGACGTAGTCTAGACTCAGCCAGAGCAATACGATCCGGATCATCATATATCTGACCCAGGGCTAAAAAGAATTCATCCACTGAGCGGAGGGGCCGTGCCCCCTCCGGTAGCGAAAAGGCCCAAGACTGAGCGTTACCGCTGAGCAACGATACAATGTTCCCCACCCTCCGTTCTTCATCACCAGAAGAATGGGGAAGAAGGCGAAAATGGAGTTTGCAAGCCTCTTTAAAACGCACAAAATTCTCACTACCCCCAGAGAACGTATCCGGGAGCGAGATCTTAGGCTCAGCACAAACTCCATGAACGCAAGCTGAACCGGTCACTTGAAACTGAGAAAAAATCCTACGGAGATCAGCTACCTCCAATGAAAGACCCTGGAGGCGTTCAGCCAAAAGTGAAACCGGATCCATGCTTGAGACGGTTTTGGCGGCTGATAATGTCACGGATGGTGTACAGGAAACAAGACAATACCATATAAACAATGTCTCTCTGGATCCACAACTAAGGAACAAAGGGAGACCCCTGCAATAGAGCTGCCGCTCTCCCTCACTGCTCAGCCTATGCGAACACCCCAAAGGTGGATGGCCGCATATCCACGTTCCTCGGCTATCTATTACCTGAAGACCCTACAATAGTGAAGGGACACGACCACCGGCTCCCTACACTGACACGGAGGGAGTCAGGGTCACCTGGATCCAGAAAAGACAAAAACATAAATACATAAACAGCACTTATCTGCAGACGACTGACGACTGAGGACTGGGAACTGGGAACTGGGAACAGCATGCACACACACTCCAGGAAGTTGTATCAGCCGCACACTACTGCATTATGGGGAGGAACTTAAAGGGTAGCGATCAGTCTGACTGCATGACAGCTGAGATAGACTAACGAGATGAGAAACTAAACCAAAACAAAGAAATTCAAGGAGGAGGATCTGAGAAGCTCCTGTGAGCGCTTCTCAGCTGTCTGGCTGTGACATCCAGACCATTCTGAGATTGTTTTTTCGTCACATATTGTACTTCATGACACTGGTAAAATGGAGTAAAAAAAAACATTTTTATTTATAAAAAAAATAGCAAATTTACCAAAAATCTATTTCAATTTCTCTACTTCTATAATACATATTAATACCGCCAAAAATAGTTATTACCGTACTTTACATTCCCCATATGTCTACTTTATGTTTGGATAATTTTGGGAATGACATTTTATTTTTTGGGGATGTTACAAGGCTTAGAAGTTTAGAAGCAAATCTTGAAATTTTTCAGAAATTTTCCAAAACCCACTTTTTAAGGACCAGTTCAGGTCTGAAGTCACTTTGTGAGGCTTACATAATAGAAACCACCATTCTAGAAACTACACCCCTCAAGGTATTCAAAACTGGTTTTACAAACTTTGTTAACCCTTTAGGTGTTCCACAAGAGTTATTGGCAAATGGAGATGAAATTTGAGAATTTCTATTTTTTGGCAAATTTTGCATTTTAATCAATTTTTTCCAGTAACAAAGCAAGGGTTAACAGCCAAACAAAACTCTATATTTATTGAAACACCACATATGTGGCCGTAAACTACTGTACGGGCACACGGTAGGGCGTAGAGGAAAAGGTGCGCCGTGTGGTTTTTGGAAGGCAGATTTTGCTGGACTGGTTTATTTACACCATGTCCCATTTGAAGCCCCCCTGATGCCCCCCTAGAGTAGAAACTCCATAAAAGTGACCCCATCTAAGAAACTACATCCCTCAAGGTATTCAAAACTGGTTTTACGAACTTTGTTAACCCTTTAGGTGTTCCACAAGAATTAATGGAAAATAGAGATGAAATTAAAAAATTTCACTTTTTTGGCAGATTCTCCATTTTAATATTTTTTTTCCAGTTACAAAGCAAGGGTTAACAGCCAAACAAAACTCAATATTTATGGCTATGATTCTGTAGTTTACAGAAACACCCCATATGTGGTCGTAAACTGCTTTACGGGCACATGGCAGGGCGCAGAAAGAAAAGGAATGCCATATGGTTTTTGGAAGGCAGATTTTGCTGGACTGTTTTTTTTTTTTTTCAAACTGTTTTTTTCTATTTTAGAAAGGTTGCATACCAATGAGAGACTATAACAAGGTCTGAATAACACATATATCGATATGCTTATACAAAAACTTGTACAATAGTTATAAGTACAATGTTACAATCATCGTATCGATTAATCCAAGAGAACATGAGCAAGAAAAAACAAAAAAAGGGGGGGTGGTTGGGGTGGGGGGGCGGGGTTTGAGGATAGTCTGAGGGGAAGAGGATGTAGGGTAGTGCAGAGAAGTATGAGATCTCATTTCTTCACTTCCTACAATAGCATTAAGAAGTAGCTTATACGATCTAAAATGTCCAAAGGATTTATTCCATAAAACCTCTAAACTTTTTCCACGGTCCCCAGATGTCTGAGAATCGTTGAGGTGTTCTGGCGTCCCAATGTGCAATTTGTTCTAATCTATAGATCTGGTCACATTTCTAAAACCAGTGTTGTAAAGACGGAGGGTCTGGTTTTCGCCAGTATACAGCTATGAGGAGACGGGCAGATGCAAGAAGAACCTTGCACCTCTTTTGATTTTGAACAACTTAATTCCCCCAATAGCCCAAAAAGACACATCTTCGGCGACGCCAGAACATTTACTCTGCAAACTTGGGAAAGTGTTTTACATATCTCTTGCCAGTAAGTTTATACTTTATTACACGACCACCAAATATGACTCTGTGTCCCTATAGCACCCTCACATCTCCAGCAAGAAGGACTAACTTCTGGGAACATATTGTGCAAACGCTGTGGTGTATAGTACCATTGTGTAAGGACTTTGTAGCTATTTTCCTGCAATTTTACACACCTGGAGACTTTCAACTGAGCTATTAATACTTTTGGCAATTCCCATTCATCAAATTTTATTGCTAGTTCATCTTCCCATTTACTAATAAATTTGCATCTATCTGTGCTAGTAAAGGAGATAATCGTGGAGTATAACTGTGAAATCTTCCTCTTAGGTTCTAATTTTCGCAAAGCCAATTTCTCAAATATTGTGTGGTCTGTGCCCCAAACAGAAGCCCTAGTCAATTTTTTAAGATGTGGTAGCAATGTGTTATTTGGAAAGTAGTGCAATGAGCCATAGCAGGGTGTGATTCTAGTTCTGATAATGATGGCATATCAGCGTCCGGGCACAAGGACAGTATCGACGTCGTACTTTTCTTGTCTACTTCTTTGAAAGTATTCCAGAAACATAAATTCGACTGACACAAAATGTCTCTTACTTGCATGAGTGTCACATAATTAGGCATCAGCTTCGGTAACATATCCGATGCACACCAACGGGCTATTGTATGTTTAGTAATCGAGCTGTGTGTTGTAAGCATTTTGTTCACTCTCGCTAAATCAAGGAAAAGTAAAGACCTCAAAGGAAGGTTCGACATTGCTTCTTCCACCCTTATGTCTAGCCGACCTGGAGATGGGTGCAACCAGTCTAAACTTCTAGTACAGAGGATTGCTTTATGATAGTTGTATATGTCCGGTATTCCCAGACCTTCTCTCATGGGATGACGAATTACATATGACGAGGGCATTCTCGCTTTCTTCCCTCCCCGTAAAAATTTAAGAAATATCTTCTGAACTTTTTTAAAGAAAGCTTGGGGGATGGGGATCGGTAAAGCTTGCAGATAATATAGCACTTTTGGGAGGAGTATTGTCTTTATAAGGGATCTACGGCCAAACCAGGAGACAAAGGGAATGTCCCAGCTGCTTATCAGGTCCTCTAGTTGTTGGGGGATAGATGAGAAGTTCTCACAAAATAACTGGTTAAACTCAGGGGTTAGTTCAATTCCCAAAAATGTTATCGACTTTGACGTCCATTGGAAAGACGTGGTGTTTTGTAAAATAGTTTGTTCATGGGCGGGCAGGGATACATTTAGAACTGTAGACTTTGAAAAGTTAACAGAAAAATTTGAAATCTCGTGAAATTGTTTTATAACTGACATGATCGCTGGGAAAGCCTCTTTAGGATTGGTGACTATTAGTAGGACATCATCTGCGAATGAAGCTGTTGAGTGAACTGTCTTCCCCACGGTCATCCCAGTTATCTCTGGCTTTTGTCGGAATGCTTGTAACAGAGTTTCTATCGTCAATATAAACAATAAAGGGGATAATGGGCATCCCTGCCGAGTGCCATTTGTTATATTGAAGGCAGGGGAGAGGGTGCCATTCACCAAGACTCTTGCTGTTAAATGCTGATACATCGCCATTACTCCATCAATAAATGATTGTGGAATACCAAATTTAGCTAGGGTTTGAGACATGAATAGCCAGTCCACTCTGTCAAACGCTTTCTCTGCGTCCATACTGAGCAAAATCAGAGGTATAGATGTTCGCTTTGCTAATTGCATAAGATGGATCACTCTAATAATGCTGTTTTTCCCTTCTCTACCAGGTACGAAACCTACTTGTTCAGGGGAGATTAGATCTGGTAAGTACTTCTTCAATCTGTTTGCTAACATTTTGGCGTAAAGCTTAAGATCATTATTTAGCAGCGATATATAGTACAGGCCAAAAGTTTGGACACACCTTCTCATTCAAAGAGTTTTCTTTATTTTCATGACTATGAAGGCATCAAAACTATGAATTAACACATGTGGAATTATATACATAACAAACAAGTGTGAAACAACAGAAAATATGTCATATTCTAGGTTCTTCAAAGTAGCCACCTTTTGCTTGGATTACTGCTTTGCACACTCTTGGCATTCTCTTGATGAGCTTCAAGAGGTAGTCCCCTGAAATGGTCTTCCAACAGTCTTGAAGGAGTTCCCAGAGATGCTTAGCACTTGTTGGCCCTTTTGCCTTCACTCTGCGGTCCAGCTCACCCCAAACCATCTCGATTGGGTTCAGGTCCGGTGATTGTGGAGGCCAGGTCATCTGGCGCAGCACCCCATCACTCTCCTTCATGGTCAAATAGCCCTTACTTTCAAAGTTTTCCCAATTTTTCGGCTGACTGACTGACCTTCATTTCTTAAAGTAATGATGGCCACTCGTTTTTCTTTACTTAGCTGCTTTTTTCTTGCCATAATACAAATTCTAACAGTCTATTCAGTAGGACTATCAGCTGTGTATCCACCTGACTTCTCCTCAACGCAACTGATGGTCCCAACCCCATTTATAAGGCAAGAAATCCCACTTATTAAACCTGACAGGGCACACCTGTGAAGTGAAGACCATTTCAGGGGACTACCTCTTGAAGCTCATCAAGAGAATGCCAAGAGTGTGCAAAGCAGTAATCAAAGCAAAAGGTGGCTACTTTGAAGAACCTAGAATATGACATATGTTCAGTTGTTTCAGACTTGTTTGTTATGTATATAATTCCACATGTGTTAATTCATAGTTTAGATGCCTTCAGTGTGAATCTACAATTTTCATAGTCATGAAAATAAAGAAAACTCTTTGAATGAGAAGGTGTGTCCAAACTTTTGGTCTGTACTGTAGGTCTGTAGTTTGCGCAGAGTGAGTGGTCTTTTTTAGGTTTGGGGATGATAGAAATCTGTGCTTGCAGCATGTCTTTAGGGAAGGCCCCCCTCTCTCTCGCTTCATTACAAGTTTCTAAAAAGATTGGGAGTAGAATCTCCTTGAAAGTAGAATATTATGAGACTGGGAACCCATCTGGGCCTGGGCTTTTATGTAATGGTGATTCTTTTAAAGCAGTTTGTAGTTCTGCTAATGAAAAAGGGGAACTTAGGGATAACGCCTGTTCTTTTTTTAAAACTGGTAAATTTAGGTCATCTAGCCAACGGTTAGTAGCTTGCCTCAAATGATCTCTTCTAGTTGGAGAAAGGGCCCCTCATAGATTGTATAATTGACTATAGAAGTCACAAAATTGCTGAGCAATCAAGTTGGTTTTGCGTACTATGTTAGACTCTGACGTCTTAATATTGGATATATAAGAGGATATTTTCCTTTTTTTAACCTGGGACAGAAGTACTTTAGTGGCCTTATTTCCATGAGCGTAAAATTTATATCTTGTGGAGAGGAATAATTTTGCCGTATTGGCGTTCAGCAAATTTTTCATTTCCGAGCGGAAAGTCTCTAACTGTGCTAATATACTCTCTTGTTGAGATTGCCTGTGACATTTCTCTAACTGCTCAATTTTCAAGTTTAGTTCCTCAATTTTCTTTTGCTTTTGCTTTTTTACATAGGCACCTAAAGCTATCAAGTGTCCTCGCATAACCGGCTTATGGGCTTCCCAAAAAGTCGTGAACGGTATGTCACCAATGTTATTTAAATGAAAGTATTCTTGTAAGAGCTGGGATAATTTCGGGATATTGGAACTATTAAGTAGTGTCTCATTGAGCCTCCATCGGAATTCCGATTTCGGCATATTGGGTATCACCATAGACAGGAATACAGGAGCATGGTCAGATAATAGAATATTACCAATATTCGTGGAGATACAGTATTGGAGGGATTGCACTTTGAGAAATATATAATCTAACCTCTGGTAGGTTTTGTGGGCCGCTGAGTAGAAAGAGTAGTCTTTATCATTTGGGTGCATAGACCGCCAAACATCTACAAAACCAGCCTGTGTTAATGTAGTATTAATTTTTTGTAGGGCGGTATTGGATAGAGCAGAAGACCCTGTGGAGGAATCCAATCTAGGTATTAACGTAAGGTTTAAATCCCCATTCAGAATAACAATACCGTCCTCAGAATCTTTCAGAACTGTCAAAGCTGCAATAAGCCATGGAACCTGAGACACATTTGGGGCATAAACATTACCAAAAGTGTACATTTGTGAACCTATTGTTCCTTTAACATATACAGTACAGACCAAAAGTTTGGACACACCTTCTCATTCAAAGAGTTTTCTTTATTTTCATGACTATGAAGGCATCAAAACTATGAATTAACACATGTGGAATTATATACATAACAAACAAGTGTGAAACAACTGAAAATATGTCATATTCTAGGTTCTTCAAAGTAGCCACCTTTTGCTTTGATTACTGCTTTGCACACTGTTGGCATTCTCTTGATGAGCTTCAAGAGGTAGTCCCCTGAAATGGTCTTCACTTCACAGGTGTGCGCTGTCAGGTTTAATAAGTGGGATTTCTTGCCTTATAAATGGGTTTGGGACCATCAGTTGCGTTGAGGAGAAGTCAGGTGGATACACAGCTGATAGTCCTACTGAATAGACTGTTAGAATTTGTATTATGGCAAGAAAAAAGCAGCTAAGTAAAGAAAAACGAGTGGCCATCATTACTTTAAGAAATGAAGGTCAGTCAGTCAGCCGAAAAATTGGGAAAACTTTGAAAGTAAGGGCTATTTGACCATGAAGGAGAATGATGGGGTGCTGCGCCAGATGACCTGGCCTCCACAGTCACCGGACCTGAACCCAATCGAGATGGTTTGGGGTGAGCTGGACCGCAGAGTGAAGGCAAAAGGGCCAACAAGTGCTAAGCATCTCTGGGAACTCCTTCAAGACTGTTGGAAGACCATTTCAGGGGACTACCTCTTGAAGCTCATCAAGAGAATGCCAAGAGTGTGCAAAGCAGTAATCAAAGCAAAAGGTGGCTACTTTGAAGAACCTAGAATATGACATATTTTCAGTTGTTTCACACTTGTTTGTTATGTATATAATTCCACATGTGTTAATTCATAGTTTTGATGCCTTCATAGTCATGAAAATAAAGAAAACTCTTTGAATGAGAAAGTGTGTCCAAACTTTTGGTCTGTACTGTATATATCGACCATCTGTATCAGTCAGCGTGGAGATATGGACGAATGGCGTATTTTTATGGAACGCTATGCTTACTTCTTTGGATGCTGCTCTTAGCGAGGTGCTGTGGAACCACTGGTTATATAACATATGTGATAGTTTAGGGACATGATTGACGCGAAAATGCGTTTCTTGCAGACATGCTACTTGAACCTTACGTTTATGTAAAAAGTGACATATTTGGCTCCTTTTTTGAGGAGTGTTAAGGCCCTTCACATTGTACGAGCAGACTTGTAGACTAGCCATAGTTAAAGCAGATAGGTCCATATCTCCAAGACCTAGCTAGAGATCTCAATGTGTATATGGTGGAGGGAACAACTGATCCATTTCCACGGATCTAAACATGTAATCACATTAGTCATTGAAGGTAATGAGAACATACCTGATAAAAAGTATTGAAAGCAATTAACTCTTAAACCGGTCAGTTAACTCGGGAGGGGGAGCTATTCTGAGGGACCGGGCACCCTCCCGAGCTAGCTGTAATGGGTTATCAACAATCTGAGCGTGTAACTTACAAAATGTAATAACATATAACTGCCACTAGGTGTCGTCACATGTTAAGGATATAATTCTTTAAGGTAGACCTAGCAAGTCTGGAGAATTTTAACCGTTTGTGGTAAAGGAGAAGACTAGTAGTGAAAAGCAAACAATGCTAACTTGCTATGTGGGTGGACAAGTGTATATGGAAACCTGTCAGTTCACACATTAATATCAAAGTACATGATACTTGACCCTTCTTGCGCCGTTCAGTGGTCTGGCACTCCCGCGGCACTCAGCTCGGATCTGGTCAAAGCTTTAGCCCGATGTCGCATGCTTCTGTGGCGTTTGGGAGAGTTCACTTGCCACGTATCGTAGGCCGGTAGAGGTGGTAATGAAGAGATATTCTGTGCGGGGGGCACCAGTCAGGAATATCCAGCTGAGGTATTCCAAGAGCGTCACAAGTCTGCATGAGATCTGACTACTTGTTTTCTGTTAGGCGTATTGATCAGTAAACCAAAAGGATGTAGCCATCTATATGTAATCTTCTTCTGATTCAGGACTTCCAAGAGAGGTTTTAGTTGTCTCCGCTTTCTAAGCGCCATGGGAGATAAGTCCTGTTATAAGGCCACAAGAGCTCCTTCTATCTCTGCCCACCGATTCGCCCGCACTGCGTTGTTCTTTGACTTGAAAGTGCACAAGTCGACAAATAACATCCCTAGGGGGAACTTGGGGTTTAGGCAGCGGCCGAAGTGCTCTATGCACCCTGTCCATCTCAAATTTGTCAGTCGGCAGATCAGATAATAGGCACATGAAAAATCTCTGCACCTCTTGCGCCAGTATTTCTGCTCTGACGGACTCTGGGATCCCTTTCAGGCGTATGTTATTGCGCAGTGCTCTGTTGTCCTGGTCTTCAACCAGTGAGTAGAGATAGTTAACGAGCGCTTTAGTGTTGTCCAGATTGCCTGCTACCCGACCATGAAAGTCTGTGCTGTTTCCAGATCGTCCATCCGGACACTGAGCTGATGCATATCTTTCTTTATGTCTGCTAGGTCGCTGCGGATGGGCTCCAGCGCTTCTGCTAGCAAAGATTTCATAAAGCTCCTAGATAGAGGTAAGTCTTCCTGAGACGTGAAGTCTCCTCGGCTTCTAAATCTCCATCAGTTCCCACCGGGAGAGATGTCTGGCGCGTGGCGGCCATCTTGGGATCATAACGGACCCCAGATTTTCTGATAAATGTGTCCAGATCCCCTTGGTTTAGAGCTTGTTTCATCTTCCCTGGGGTATCCTTAGACTTTTCTTTTATGGTCTTTCCCATTTTTATGCCAAAAAAGTGCTATTTGTAGCTCGGTTGAGCCCGGATTGCGGCAGAGCTATCTAAAACGCCTGCATCCGGCTCTGCTGCCAGGCTCCGCCCCATGCTGGACTGTTTTTTTTGACACCATGTCCCATTTGAAGCCCCCCTGATGCACTCCTAGAGTAGAAACTCCAAATAAGTGACCCCATTTTAGAAACTACGGGATAAGGTGGCAGTTTTGTTGGTACTATTTTAGGGTACATATGATTTTTTGTTTCTCTATATTACACTTTTTGTGAGGCAAGGTAACAAGAAATAGCTGTTTTGGCACCGTTTTTTCTTTTTGTTACTTACAACATTCATCTGACAGGTTAGATCTTGTGGTATTTTTATAGAGCAGGTTTTCACGGACGCGACAATACCAATTCTTTAGTGTCTCCACATTCTGAAAGCCATAGTTTTATTTATTTTTTAGGTGACTGTCTTGTGTAGGGAGCTATTTTTTGGGGGGATGAGATGACGGTTTGATTGGCACTATTTTGGGGTGCGTATGACTTTTTGATCGCTTGCTATTACACTTTTTGTTTTTACACCATTTTTTTTTTTTTTTTACTGTATTCACCTGAGGGGTTAGGTCATGTGATATTTTTATAGAGCAGGTTATTACGGACGCTGAGATACCTAATATGTATACTTTTGTTTTATTTATGTAAGTTTTACATTTCATTTTTGAAGCCAAAAAAATCGTGTTTCAGTGTCTCCATAGTCTGAGAGCCATAGTTTTTTTCAGTTTTTGGGCGATTATTTTGGGTAGGGTACGATTTTTGCGGGATGAGATGACGGTTTGATTGGCACTATTTTGTGGTGCGTATGACTTTTTTATCGCTTGCTATTACACTTTTTGTGATGTAAGGTGCCAAAAAATGGCTTTTTTACAGCGTTTTTTTTAAATTTTTTTACGGTATTCACCTGAGGGGTTAGGTCATGTGATATTTTTATAGAGAAGGTTAATATGGACGCGGCGATACCTAATATATATACTTTGTATACTATGTATTTGCTCATTTTTTGCGGGATGAAGTGACAGTTAGATTGGTACTATTTTTGGGGGCATATGCCGTTTTGATCGCTTGGCGTTGCACTTTTAGTGATGTACGTTGACAAAAATTGCTTTTTTTTTACACAGTTTTTATTTTTTAGGGTGTCTATCGGGTAGGGCTGATCATGTGACATATTTATAGAACCGTTCGTTACGGACGCGGCGATACCTAATATGTGCGGTTTTTCTTTTTTTCAATTTTTTTATTAGAAAATCAGGGGAATGGGGCGTTTTTTTTTTTGTTTTTCTTTACTTGAAACTTTATTTTTTTATTCAAAACACTTTTTTTTTTTTTTACTTTATTTCTGTCCCACTCTTTTGGGGGTCTGATCCCCTCTGCAATGCAGACCCCGTACCCGCCCGATCTTCCCGCCGTGCATGTACTGCGGAATGCATTCTGGCAATGCATCCCCCGCCGTACATGTACGCCGTTCTGCGCTAAGGGGTTAAAGGCATTCTGTCACCTCGTTTTCGGTTATAGAGATGCGGACATGCACGGCTAGAACGCCGCTAGCATATCCGCAATGTACCGGTCCTATAGGGCTGTGTGCTTTTATTTAGTTTAAAAACTAATTTTAGAGATATGTAAATGAGCCTGGTAAGGAGCCCAAGGGGCTGTACGAATCTTCCTGGTGCCCAGCGACGTCCCCCTGTGAAGGAGCCCCAGCACCGCTTATGTCCTCCGAATCTCCTCCTTTCGTCACAGTTAGATTGCCGTAATCTCGCGATGCGCGAGCTCGCGCATGCGCAGTGCCGGTATAGTGTTCCTTCCCTGTGCTGGCTTCAGCCTCAGGGAAGGAACTGCGCATGCGCGAGCTCGCACATCGCGAGATTATGGCAATCTAACTCTGACAAAAGGAGGAGATTCGGAGGACATAGGCAGTGCTGGGCTCCTTCACAGGGGAGCGTGGCTGGGCACCAGGAAGGTTCGTACAGCCCCTTGGGCTCCTTACAAGACTCATTTACATATCTCTAAAATCATTTTTTAAACAAAATAAAAGCACACAGCCCTATAGGACCGGTATATTGCGGACATGCTAGCGGCGATCTAGCCGTGCATGTCCGCATCTCTATAACCGAAAACGAGGTGACAGAATCCCTTTAACATTATATCGTCGGCAAATGCGGCCAGGGCGACTGGAAGACAGTCGTCTTGTGGAGAGGTGTTGAGTGTTTGTAGATAATGTAGAAGGGGGTCTAAAGAGATATTAAAAAGTAGAGGGGAAAGAGGGCATCCCTGCCTGGTGCCCCTAAAAATGTCTAGATAGGGGGTGTTGTAGCCGTTTACCGTGAGTGTGGTGCGAACATTCGATTGAAGATGACAAAGTCACAAAACACAGGGCCAAACCGTCTGTGAGATAAAGCGGCATTCAAAGAGGACCACGACACTTTGTCAAACGCCTTTTCGGCATCTAGACTTAGTAGTAGGGTGGGGGGGCCGTTATTATCTTGTGTGTCAAGGGTGGCAGCTATGGCTGCCCTGATGTTTTTGACAGATTGTCTAGATTTAATGAATCCTCTCTGGGAGGGGTGTATTATTCTGGGGGAAATGTTTTGTAGCCGAATTTGTAATCGCTATTCATTACAGAGCCCGTCAGGACCTGGGGCCTTGTTATTGGGTGAGGAGGAGATCACATTTTGCACCTCAGTTTCTGTGATAGCTGCATCTAGGGATGTCCTTTGGTTCTCAGTAAGAGTGGAAAGGTCAAGAGAATCGAGAAAGGAGGCTATCTTGTCCGGATCTGTTGGGGCAGCCCTGTAAAGATCCTCATAGTACGAGTGAAATATATCCCTAATCTTCCCAGTCTCAGTGGTGGTACTTGCAGAGGCAGGGTCGTACAGGGAGTTGATATGTACATGTTTAGTACGGTTTTGGGCTAGACGTGCCAGGAGACATCCCGGCTTTCTCTGTAATATCTATTTTGATTCAGCCGAGTCAGCCAGACTGTCTGGCTTTGGACAAATGATTCTAGTACCTGTTTGGTTTTCTTAATATACTCGTTTGGTATAAGAGGAAGGGGAATGTATATATGACTGTTGGGCTTTGAGTAGGTCTCTATGTAGGGAGGATAATTTTTCAGTTGCCTTTTTGTGTGTCATGCGTATGTAGTTGATGATATGACCTCTGAGGACCGCCTTAGAGGTTGCCCATAAAAGTGGCAGGTTATCTAAGTGTTCAATATTATCGTCCACAAAATTAGCCCAGTGTATTTTGAGGTATTCATGGAACTCATCTGACTTGTAGAGATATGTGGGAAATTTCCATAACCTAGTTCTGATTTGTGGTTCTAAGCCTTGTATAGTCATGGTGATAGGTGCATGATCCGAAATTTCAATTGCCATGATCGAGGTGTCCTTAACAGAGTGAAAAAGGGATGCTGATGTTAATAGATAGTCGAGTCTTGAGAAGCTAGAATGTGCTGCCGAGTAGAAAGTATATTCTCAGGCGGTGGTGTGTTGGATTCTCCATGGGTCACATAATGAGACCGCTTACATTAGTGAGATCTCTAGAGGACGTTCTAGGTGATGTTTGTAAAGCGGAATTATCTAAAATTGGATATATAGTGGTGTTAAAATCGCCCCCAATGATTAGGTTGACATCTGACCTGGGTAGGAGAAGGACCTGGAGCCTAGCAAAAAAATCTGTGTTCGTTTGATTAGGGGCGTATACGGTATGTTTAAAAGTGTATACAACTTCCCAGCTATTTGAATTCGCAGCAGAAAATATCTGCCCCCTCTATCCTCCACATCCTCCTTTACTAATGCCCCTAAACCTCTACGAAATAATATGGCTACCCCTCTGGCTTTAGACGTATATTCCGACGAGTGGCATCTGTCAAGTCATGCTGCCCGTAGTCCGCTATTAGACCCTCACCTCCAGTGTGTTTCCTGTAAGAATATTATATCTGGTTTTGTTAGTTTTAAGTGGGTGAGGACCTTTTTACGTTTAATTGGGTTTTTACGGCCCGCCTGTAATGACCGGCATCACGCACAGGGAGGAAAAAGGGAAAGCCCTGCCCAAGGGAGAGGGAAAGGTGGTGACCCTTAACTCACCTTGCGGCTGGCACCTGACTGCCCTGACGTCCCTAGACGGGTTCCTCACCCGTGCGGCGATCACGTGCCTAAACCCTGGCTTTCCCTAAAATGAGCCCTAGATAGTGAACAGGCCGGTGGGATCGCAAGTCCGCACCACTGACACTAAAAGGAAAACACCAAGGAGAGGACAGACAAAACAGACAAACACATACACCCAGGTGGGCGACCACAGCAGACCACAAAGGTCCAACAGGGATCCGGAGGGTAGCGTTCTGGACCAACTACCAGAGAACGCAGCAACACAGCTCCAGAGGGTCAGAATAGATGTCCAGGCAGGAAGCTCTATATCTGGCAACCAGAGAAGTGTGAGAGGGGAATATAAGGAGGTTGGGAGTGCTGGACAAGGAACAGCTGAGGAGAAGGAGCTACAGATCCCTGAGTGAGCCAAAAGGGTTTGCAAAGCAAACCCAGAAAGCTACCATAAGGAAACAGCCCTATCTTACATAGAGCGTGCAGCCAACCGCTGCGACGTCCTGACCCCGGGTATAACGGAGTCAGGCGTGGTTCTTGACACCCTCGTGACAGTACCCCCCTCTCTACGAGGGGCCTTTCGGACACTCAGGACCAGGTCTTTTAGGATGAGAGGCATGAAAAACCCGAACTAGCCTGTCGGCGTTTACCTCAGACGCAGGAACCCACATTCTTTCCTCGGGACCGTAACCTCTCCAATGCACCAGATATTGAAGAGAGCGGCGGACCCGACGAGAATTAACAATTTTGGATATCTGAAATTCTAGATTACCATCCACGACAACAGGAGGGGGTGGCAGCGGTGACGGTTCTAGAGGTGGAACATATTTTTTGAGTAACGACTTATGAAAAACATTATGGATTTTAAAAGTCTGAGGTAACTCCAGGCGAAAAGCCACGGGGTTGATGATGGCTACAATTTTGTAAGGGCCAATAAACTTAGGACCCAGTTTCCAAGAGGGAACCTTCAATTTAATATTCCTAGTAGACAACCACACATAGTCATTCACTCCTAGGTCCGGACCTGGCGACCGTCTCTTATCAGCCATGCATTTGTATTTACCTCCCATATTTTTCAAGTTAGCTTGCACCTTCTGCCATACCGATGAAAGAGATCACGAAAACCGTTCCTCTTCGGGAACCCCAGAAGACCCCCCCTCTTTGAAAGTACAGAATTGGGGATGAAAACCATATGCACCAAGAAATAGTGACTTGCCAGTGGATTCCTGACGACGATTATTTATGGCAAACTCAGCTAACGGTAAATATGATGACCACAACTCTTGGTTTTCAGACACAAAACATCTTAGATATGTCTCCAGGTTTTGGTTGGTACGCTCAGTCTGTCCATTCGACTGAGGATGGAAAGCTGAGGAAAAGGACAAGTGTGCCCCCAAACGGGAACAAAAAGCTTTCCAAAACTTAGAAATAAACTGGGTTCCCCGATCCGAAACAACATCGGAGGGGACCCCGTGAAGCTTCACGATTTCACTGACGAATACCTGAGCAAGAGTCTTAGCATTAGGTAGTGCGGGTAACACAATGAAGTGTACCATTTTGCTAAGGCTACTTTCACACCTGCGTTCAGGTGTCCGCTCGTGAGCTCCGTTTGAAGGGGCTCACGAGCGGTCCTGAACGCAGCCGTTCGGCTCTAATGCATTCTCAGTGGAGGCGGATCCACTGAGAATGCATCCGGCCTGCCAGCACTCAGCCTCTGCTCCGCTCAGTGAGCGGACACCTGAACGCTGCTTGCAGCGTTCGGGTGTCCGCCTGGCCGTGCGGAGGCGAGCGGATCCGTCCAGACTTATAATGGAAGTCAATGGGGACGGATCCGCTTGAAGATGACACCATATGGCTCAATCTTCAAGCGGATCCGTTCCCCATTGACTTTCAATGTAAAGTCTGAACGGATCCGCTCAGGCTACTTTCACACTTAGAAAATTTTCTAAGTTATAATGCAGACGGATCCGTTCTGAACGGATGCAAACGTCTGCATTATAGGAGCGGATCCGTCTGATGAAGCATTAGACGGACCCGCTCCGAACGCTAGTGTGAAAGTAGCCTAAACCTGTCCACTACTACCAAAATAACTGTTTTACCCGCAGACAAAGGTAAGTCAGTGATAAAATCCATTGACAGATGTGTCCATGGTCTATTGGGAATGACGAGTGGTAATAGAGACCCTGCAGGACGTGTATGTGAAACTTTTGCGCGCGCACAGGTAGAACAAGAAGACACAAAATCCAATACATCCTGACGCAACCTTGGCCACCAAAAACGACGAGACAATAGCTCCAAGGTTGCTTTACTACCTGGGTGCCCAGCAAGTGCCGAATTATGATGTTCCTTTAATAATTCGAAACGTAGGTTCAACGGTACAAACAATTTCTCTGAGGGGCAAGAGACCGGGGCGTCCCCCTGGGCCTCTAACACCTTCCCCTCCAGAACAGAGTGTACCGCAGAAACAACCACTCCTCTTTGAAGAATGGGCACCGGATCACTCACATTACCCCCTCCAGGGAAACAACGAGATAGTGCATCAGCCTTGGTATTCTTTGCCCCAGGACGATAGGTAATCACAAAGTTAAACCTGGTAAAAAATAGCGACCACCTAGCTTGTCTAGGGATGAGACGCTTAGCTGATTCGAGGTACAGAAGGTTTTTGTGGTCCGTAATCACAGTGACGGGGTGGACTGCCCCCTCTAAAAAGTGACGCCACTCCTCAAACGCAAGTTTAATAGCTAACAGTTCCCTATTGCCAATATCGTATTTCTTTTCTGCTGCAGATAGTTTTTTAGAAAAGAAAGCACAAGGACGCCATTTGCCAGGAGACGGACCCTGAGACAGCACCGCCCCCACTCCCACCTCTGACGCATCGACTTCAACAATAAAAGGCTGAGAGACATCAGGTTGGGCTAGTACAGGTGCTGAGGTAAACCTCTCTTTTAGAGAGGAAAAAGCAACTTTAGCGGCGTCAGACCATTTAGAAAAATCAGTCCCCTTCCTAGTCATGTCAGTAAGGGGTTTTACAATAAGTGAATAATTTTTAATGAATTTCCTATAGAAATTCGCGAAGCCCAAGAACCGTTGCAGTGCTTTGAGGTTCTCAGGAAGATCCCAATCTAAAATTGCCTGGACCTTCCTAGGATCCATCCGGAAACCTGAAGCAGATAAAAAATAACCTAGGAATTGTATCTCCTGAACGGCGAAGACACATTTTTCAATTTTAGCATATAATTCATTCGTCCGTAGGACCTGCAGTACTTGTCTGACATGCACCTCATGTGCTCTCAGATCAGACGAATAAATTAAAATATCATCTAGGTATATTACCACAAACCTGCCGATGACTAAAAATGTCATTAACGAAATGTTGAAAGACGGCAGGAGCATTGGTCAGACCGAAAGGCATAACTAGATTTTCATAATGCCCCTCAGGGGTGTTAAAAGCTGTCTTCCACTCATCCCCCTCCTTAATACGAATCAGATTGTAGGCCCCCCTAAGATCAAGTTTGGAGAACCACCTAGCACCCGCAATCTGGTTAAACAGGTCAGGAATGAGAGGAAGAGGGTATGGGTCTCGGATGGTTATCCGATTTAATTCGCGAAAATGTAGGCAAGGACGCAGGCCATGAAATTGTTTGGACAGAGCAGCAATTTGATCCATACTGGATTCTAAGTAGTTTTTTTTTTACCTACACAAAATAAGGGCCAGATATAATGTAATGACCGGCGTCACGCACAGGGAGGAAAAAGGGAAAGCCTGACTGCCCTGACGTCCCTAGACGGGTTCCTCACCCGTGCGGCGATCACGTGCCTGAACCCTGGCTTTCCCTAAAATGAGCCCTAGATAGTGAACGGGCCGGTGGGATCGCAAGTCCGCACCACTGTCACTAAGAGGGAAACACCAGGGAGAGGACAGACAAAACAGACAAACACATACACCCAGGTGGGCGACCACAATAGACCACAAAGGTCCAACAGGGATCCGGAGGGTAGCGTTCTGGACCAACTACCAGAGAACGCAGCAACACAGCTCCAGAGGGTCAGAATAGATGTCCAGGCAGGAAGCTCTATATCTGGCAACCAGAGAAGTGTGAGAGGGGAATATAAGGAGGTTGGGAGTGCTGGACAAGGAACAGCTGAGGAGAAGGATCTACGGATCCCTGAGTGAGCCAAAAGGGTTTGCAAAGCAAACCCAGAAAGCTACCATAAGGAAACAGCCCTATCTTACATAGAGCGTGCAGCCAACCGCTGCGACTTCCTGACCCCGTGTATAACGGAGTCAGGCGTGGTTCTTGACACCCTCGTGACACCGCCACGTTCCAGGATATCAGTTTAAGTGTGGTGGGGGTATTGTAATCCCCCGTTTAATAGGGTGTGTATGATGTCATCTGACCTCAGGATAGTGATGTAAAGGTTCAAAGAGTGTGTCATGACTGACTATTCCCCGTCGTCCCAGCAGCGACAGAGAACAGAGTTGGAAGACCAAGATGGAGTGCTCAGAGGTCCGCACGCCGCGGCCAAATGCCAGGAGGAAAAGAACAAGAGGTGATAAGTGGGCCATAAAGAAAACAAAACATGTCAAAAACTATAGAAACAATTGCACGTTAGTGCTAACAAAGGTTAACCTCAGTAAAATTTAGATACCACCCTGCAGTCTATTACTGCGGGGGTAGTGAGACCCGTGGGCCTCCCATGTTGGTAAGATCATGAGCATGGAGAGGTGTAAGGGACCCTCCCAGTATGATGGAACAGGCTTCAGTTCTCATGGTCCAGTTGGAAGTGGCAGCGGGCGTCCCGTGGGTCCTCAAAGATGAGTTGTCTGCCATTATCCAGCACCCGTAACTTTGCTGGATAGATCAGCTGAAATCGGATCGCCCTGTCGTAGAGACTATGACATATTGGGGTGAATGCTCTCCGCTTCTGGGAGATTGATGCAGAAAAGTCTTGGAAAAGTAAAATACAGTGGCCTTGTATTTTCAGTGTGCGTTGGTGCCGATAGGCATGCAAGATCTGCTATTTGATCGCCCAGTTCAGGTGTTTTGCGATGACCTAGCAGGGGCTTGGGTTGTCCATACCAGCTGGCTTAGGTGGTCCAATTCTGTGTGCCTGTTCAATGTGAAGTTTATCGACAGCTCCAGGCCCAGTGCTGTAGGTAGGTCTACGGTTAAGTACGTAAGTAAGTCCTCTTCTACGATGCTCTTTGGAACGCCTATGAATCTAAGGTTGTTGCGGCGATCTCGATTTTTAAGGTCTTCCAGTCTAGCGGTTAGAGTAGACTCTGTTTCTCTGCATTGTGTTATGGTGTGTTCCAAATTGGATATAGTTATCTCCTGGGCTGCGTATTTATTCTTCAGGTCTGTGATTTTTTGGGAGTTCGTGGTGATCAGTTGTAAGGCAGAGTTGATAGAGGAGTGGAGTACCTCCAGTCTCTTGTCAAAGAGAGGTAGAAGAACCCATGAAACTTTTTGTGCCACAGTAGAAGCATGGTTAGGATCCTCTTCAGGAGAGAGAGAAGGGGAGTATCTAGGGGAGAGATTAGGTGGTGTAATGTCACCGTATGTTATAAGTTCAGCAGAGAAAGGTATGTCTGAGGCTGATTGGAAGAGTCCTTGGGTAGTCTTGGGCGCTTTTTTTTGTCAGTTTGCCCGTGGATTTAGACATTTTGGTTGCAGTATCAGTGGTGGTTGGAACAGAGTGCGCCTGGGAGGTTTTGCGTGCAGTTGTAGAAGAGTTCTTAGCTACAATTTTGTCCATAATCTCTGTCAGCTAAGCCTGGCTGTCTGGTGTCGGGATTTTGTTATAGGCCTGGGAGGGTGGACCTCACAGGGCGTTTATGACACCAGGAGTAGAAAAAAAGGGGAAAACTGCGGTATGACCTGTTGTCGCTTGCGATGCCGATGTTTCGGGTGTCAGCAGGTCATATTAGTCCGTGAAGCGGCTATATTACTATGGTTGGTTTATAAGCCTGATAGGGTGATTCTCGTGGATCATCTGGGGTCTGAGTGAATTCAGAGAGATTCTAGTGCAATTCTAGTGTAACTTGGCAGCAGAGCACCGTGGATGTATCAGGAATGGCAGCAAGTGGTGGTATTCTGTTTTAGACCACAAGATGTCGTTGTTGGCTTGAAAATAACATGCAGTTACAGACGCAAAGGAAAAAACCCTCTGGCCTGTGTGAAGATAAGTGAGCCGACCGGGCAATATGTGATGGATCAAAGGTACTCACAGGTTCCTCCAGTCCTGCTTCACTCCCCACAACATGGGGGGGGGGAATCGGGTGGGATCGTTGGTGCAGCTGGCAAGCTTGTTTTGGCCCAACAACTTGTGGTACAGGGTAGGAGGGCGGTGCGGGCCTCGGTGGTGAGGGTTCAGCCCTGTTGATTTATGGCTGCTGCAGCTGTGTGTCATCTTCCCTGTGTGGATCCTCCCGCTGGGTACCCTCGGGCAGTTCTGTGTGCTGCTGCTGGCTGGATGCCAAGCTGTGTAAAGGGAGCCGGTGTCAGGGAGAGGAAGTAGGCCTCAGCTGCCTGTTCCAGCGGCCATGGACCACGGGGTATTGTGAGATAGCGCTTTCCGGACTGTAGGTGCCTTGGGGAGTATGTCCTCACTTAAATACAGGCACTGGTTTGTATGTGCACCCTGATAGAGGCAGATTTTTGGTGGGTGAGATGAGAGCGCCGTTAAAAATGCGGCCATGCGTGATGCCCTGCCAGCGGAAGTCCGACCGATGTATTATTATAACACTATTATGATATAACAGGTGACCACTGTATTATTATAACACTATTGTGGCAGGCGCAGCACTATGAAGTGCCTTTTGCGCTGTGTCATTAGAAAAATTTTGATATCTCTGACTTTTAGTCTAACCAGACTGTCTATTACTCTGTAATTCCTCTAGGGCCGTTCTATGGAAACAGGCTTAATGAGCACACCAAATGCTTGAAATAACTTCTTTATTAACTTCAACTTTTCTTCATATATAACACTGCTGCCTCCGCAGCAGATAGTCCATGAACAAAACATATGTTGAAAAGATATCACAAAATGGCGGTATGCAGTTAGCAGTAACTATTAGCAGATTGTTTGAGTATGATCTGGTATTTTTGTATGCAATTTGGATTGCAATATGTTTGTATGGTATTTGTAGTAGTTCACAGTTTGCAACTGTAGCTTGCAATTTGCAATTT
Organism: Bufo bufo; assembly: GCF_905171765.1. Taxonomy (NCBI): domain Eukaryota; kingdom Metazoa; phylum Chordata; class Amphibia; order Anura; family Bufonidae; genus Bufo; species Bufo bufo. The sequence continues at coordinate 548,624,539 of NC_053393.1, read as the reverse complement.
GTATTTGTACTTTGCAATTGAATTTGTATAGTTGCAATTGTATTAGCAATTGTTGGAACTATATTGGCCTCTTGTTCCCATAAAACTCAGCTCTCAGTGGAGTGATTGTCTCTTCAGCTCCTGTCTCTGGTGAATAATGATTCTAGCAGCAGGAGCTGGGGGAAATCCCAGACAGGCTGTGTGTGAGGCTGGCTGTGATTGGTGAAAACTCTTGCTGTGTGAGAAGCTGGCTGTGATTGGTCTAGACCTCTGCCCAGCAACAACAGATTAACACTATGCTTTCTGTTGTTTCTGCTGTGTCACTGAGCTTACCTTACATAACCAAATGAATCTTAAAGGTATATTATCTTTTTTTGCTTCTGTGAACACAAAATATAACAGTTATATGACATCCAAAACATGATGTCACAGTAAATAACTCTGCTTTTGTCTTTAACATATAAACATAGAAACTGTATTAAGGCTATTGGCAGGTCTAGCTGTATACACATATAAGCTATACTAGCAACCTAGGACAGATCTTAGCTGGCCAGCTACAACTATTATGAAATAATGGGTGATCGGTGTATTATTATAACACTATTATGATATAACAGGTGATCTGTATATTATTATAACTGTATTATGATATAACGGGTGACCGGTGTATTATTATAACACTATTATGATATAACAGGTGATGGGTGTATTATTATAACTGTATTATGATATAACGGGTGACCGGTGTATTATTATAACACTATTATGATATAACGAGTGATGGGTGTATTATTATAACACTATTATGATATAACAGGTGATCGCTGTATTATTATAACTGTATTATGATATAACGGGTGACCGGTGTATTATCATAACACTATTATGATATAACAGGTGACCACTGTATTATTATAACACTATTATGATATAACAGGTGACCGGTGTATTATAATAACACTATTATGATATAACAGGTGACCGGTGTATTATGATACTACTATTATGATACAACAGGTGACCGGTGTATTATTATAACACTATTATGATATAATTGGCGACCGGATTATTAATTTAACAACACTATTATGATATAACAGATGACCTCGGTATTATAATACTATTAGGATGTAACAGGTGACTGGTGTATTATTATAACACTATTATGATATAACAGGTGATGTCTGTATTTGTCACGCTTCAGTGTGGGAGGGAAACACCACACCGAGCATAGGAGGGAAGGGGGGACAGGGAATCAAGCCTGAGAACTAGGGAAGGAAGATGGACAACTCCTAGTAAAACCCTAACCAAAATCCTGACTTACTACCAGTATGAACAGACCCCAGAGGTAGGTGAGTTCATACGCAGGAATACCTAGAGTCCTGTCTAGCCCTATAGGACCCTAGTACTAATGGCAGGGACGAGACTACCTGTTCCTCCAAAAGGAAGGACGAACAGGAATCTACCTCAGGCTTAATACAAACAACAGGGAAATGCAACACACAGCAGAACCCAAACAAAATACAAAAGGGAAAGGAAAGACTTAACTTCAAAGGGGCTATGGAAGCACCAGGAACTCAGCCGAGAGCCAACCACAAACTATCCACAGGCACAGAAGCTATAAACTGCATAGCATTGTGGGAGAAGCAACTATAAATAAGGAAGGTTTAATCACCACATTAGCAACACCTGAGGCGAGGGGTGAGGCCATACCAGAAACAACACAGACGCCTATTCATCCACAAGGAAAACCTGTCAGATCAAACCACGTGTTGCCAGTCTCACAGATCTCCTACCACTCACTGTTGCCGGGAAGTCCGTATGTCTTGGTACGTCCGTGACAGTATTATTATAACACTATTATGATATAATAGGTGACCGGTGTATTATTATAACATTATTATGATATAACAGGTGACCGGTGTATTATTATAACACTATTATAATATAACAGGTGACCAGTGTATTATTATAACACTATTATGATATAACAGGTGAATGGTGTATTATCATAACACTATTATGATATGTGAGGGATGAGAATCCATTTTGTATAAACATGTCCTCCATCTTGTGCATATGTGGAAAATTACTGAGCCAGCTGTGAAGGAGGGGGGAAAGGAATTTCTGTGAATAAACCAAATGTTCTAGCTACAAGGCAAAGGTGTCACGGCGGGCATGCACTCAGTATAACAGATAACGCGCCAACCAGGCTCTGGGCGAGAGACGGGGGAAGGGTCACCTCCTAGCAAATCCCTGACCTCTTTCCCTCTTCACTGCTCAGCCCACCTACAGACCTTAAAGGTAGGTATGAGGTGTCCCCGTGCCTGGGCTGACAAAACCCTGAATTCCCTAAGATGGTGAAGTGGGAAATAGGAGCAGCCTGCTCGCACAGAACCTGGATGGGAAGATGACACAAAACAACCAACTTGAAATAACACTTATCTTCCTGAGCTGGAGCAGACAGCCAACCTTCCTTCCTAGCTTCCAAGACCACAATGATGAGTATAATCTGCTCAGGACACTGGGCTGATGAGCTATTTAAACTAATCTGGGCGGATCCAGCACGACTCCAAAACAAACACTAAACTCGTGCTGCAATCCTGGCCGACCTCCGCACATCGTCAGAGTGGGGCATGACAAAAGGTAAGCAGCTCTCCCCTCCTCTCATCAGAGTTTGATGTCCAAGAAAGTTATGTTTTGTTTTCTCCATTTCGGAATGTACTGCTGAAGAATGTCAACTTTGATAGAAGATGCTGCAGAAACTTTTTAATTATTAGAATTCTGTTAGTATAGTGCGGAAGTATTGCCTTTTATGAATAACGAAACAAATCATTAGTTTCAATTTACACCACCTTGGTGGTGTGCCAGATTTGTCTATGATTATCTGTAGTGTTATAAAGATGTATGCTTGTGTGGAATAAAGGAGAGAATCTGATTCAGCAGTATGTCGGTGTCAGCTCTCTGAGCGCTCATAAGGACACTTCAATTGGGAAGAAGGGGGTTTTGCCCTAACAAAACTTGGCGCCCAACGTGGGGCTTGACTAAAGAATACTTCATTGATCCCCCGACAACTTGGATAATCTGGACAGGAACAAACAGATATAAAAGACAGTGCTGCAAGGTAAGAAACTTTATCTTACATTATATCTGTGCCTCCCTGTTTGGAAAATTGCAGAACATTATAGAAAGGAAAATCAAAGTCCTTGGTCTCCGATGTCCGGTTTGTAGACATTTGATTTGTATAATAAATCTAAGTAACAGATTACACTAGATGATATAGTGAGGAAGCTCTGAGGAAACTGAGGCTCAGTAACAGAGTACACTAGGTGAATATAGTGGGGAAGCTCTGAGGAAATAGACATCTGAATTTTGTTACTTTCTATAGTTGTTCTGGTACATTTGAAGACCAATGGGGAATAATTTTAGTATACCCGAAGGTTATAAGACAACCAAAACATTGATGAAGGAAAGAGGTAGTAAGGAGGGTCTGAATAATGTGGACAGAGTGTTGGAGAAGGCAGGGATGAAGTATGGGAATCTTAACCCTAGGAGTACTAGTACTGTGGCACCCTGATTTACGAAGGAAGCTCTGAAGAAGCTAGGCTAGGAAAGATTCAGTAGAACACATTGTGGTTGGATAAAGGATCATGGATGTGAAGAAGTGGTTGATATATGGAAAAAAGTAGCTTGTGAGGTTGAAACTGAGGGACGGAGAGGAGAAGTTGTGCGAGGTAGATTGTTGTATACTCAGAAACAGAAAGGCAGTACCCATTCCTGGTTGACACGGGGGCAGCCAAAACAGTAGTATACCAGAGTTCCTTGAGGCCACATCAGTTAACCCCTTGTTATGTACCAGCTATGGGATTTACAGGAGAAACTATTTTTGTCAGTGAATCTGAGCCAATTAAACTAAAGATAAAAGACAGTACGGTTGTTACCCAATTGTTAGTTAAAGAAAACCTGCCAGAACCTCTTTTAGGGACTGATGTTTTACCCCGATGGCACTACCCGTGTAGATTTTGGGGCCCCAGAGGAAGTATTATGCCCCTTAATAGCGACACTGGCCCTGCCTGAGACTGAACCATCAGAATTAACCCTTGTAAACCAGTCTGTTTTTGAGGTGGTATCAACGGATTTATGGGCAACATCAAAAACAGACATAGGGAAACCTCCCCGTGTCTCCGGTCACAGTGCATCTTAAGCCAGGATGTCAGCCCCCTCAAGTGAAGCAGTACCCCCTCAGTCATGCCCAGGAGATAGCAGTGGCCAGTCAAATTCATGCTTTTCTCCAGGCCGGTGTATTGATAAAAACAGTATCTCCCGCTAATACGCTGCTGTTCCCAATAAAGAAGAAACCAGTTAAGGGACAGCCTGTCAGTTACAGGATGATTCATGATCTTAGAGAAGTTAACAAGTTGACAGTTTTACAAACTCCAATAGTGCCAAACCCACATATCTTACTGTCACAAGTTCCATCCACTGCTGCGTGTTTCACAGTGATAGATCTGGCAAATGCTTTCTTTAGTGTTCCGCTGCACCAAGACCGTCAGTATCTGTTTGCCTTTACATTTAAGGGTAACCAGTATACTTGGACCGTCCGCCCTCAGGGAGCTCAGAACTCCCCGACCATGTATACACAGGCTCTGCAATCTGTCCTGTCACACCGCCCGGCTCAGTGGTCCTGTCACAATACGTAGATGATTTGCTCCTGTGTGCTGAAGACAATGAGACTTGCTGTGAGGCATTTATATCTCTTTTAATTTTCCTACATCAGAAAGGGTGTAAAGCCTCCAAGCAGAAGCTGTAGTTCTGTAAAAACAAGGTTTTATTTCTAGGACACTGCCTTATGAGCGCTCAGAGAGCTGACACCGACACACTGCTGAATCAGATTCTCTTCTTTATTCCACAGAAATATACATCTTTATAACACTACAGATAATCATAGACAAATCCGGCACACCACCAAGGGGGTGGGAATTGAAACTAATGATTTGATTTGTTATTCATAAAAGGCAATACTTCCTCACTATACTAACAGAATTCTAATAATTAAAAAGTTTCTGCAGCATCTTACCTCAAAGTTGACATTCTTCAGCAGTACATCCCGAAACTGAGAAAACAAAACATAACTTTCTTGGACATCAAACTCTGATAAGAGAAGCGAGGGAGCTGCTTACCTTGGCCTTGTAGCTAGAACATTTGGTTTATTCACAGAAACCTTCCCCTTCGCAGCTGTCTCAGTAATTTTCCACATATGTAGAAGATGGAGGACATATTTATACAAAATGGATTCTTATCCCTCACAATTCGCCTATTTTGAGATATCTTGGTACTGACATCTTAACCCAAAGGTACTTCAGATGGGATAGGTCCAACTGCCAGTTGGAGGCCAGATTCTCTCTCAGGTATTGATGCAGTTCCTAAGACCTCTCAATAATATTGGTATTTTCTCCTTTTGGTACAGAACCTGTTGGCACACATAAACTTAATCTCAGCATATACTACTATTATAATCAACACTACTTGCATTATTGTTTGTCTTGCCACCAGGGAGCCTCCACCCACCCTGTTGTGTGGAGAGGGACTGCAGTGGTTATACTTTTGATCATCAGGACCTGTTCTTCTTTGTGAGACAAACTGCCAACAAGACATAAATAAATTCTTTAAAAGTCAAAAGGATTGCCAGATAAGGCATAGTTCTTGAACTTACGGGACTGTGAGTACAGATCCAACAGTCTTTAATTTTACTGTCAGTGTCATTGAGTCCACTAACAGCACCTGGTGGTGTCGGATAAGTGCATAGTCCCAGTTATCCTTCAGTTGTTGGTACAGGGCCGTTGTTCCCAGGATTAGGGCGGCCATCAGCAGGAGGATCCTCATCCTCCGGCGTCAGAACTTTTTTGCAGTGTATCCAGTTAGGCTTTCCTTCAATCTTTTCTGCTGTATGAGTAGTCAACAGGACTTGGAAAGGACCATCAAATCTGGGATCCAGGCCTTTCCTCACATGTCTTTTTATCACCATCCAGTCTCCTGGTTGCAGACTGTGTGTTCCTTCTACTGAATCTGGAAGGGAAGCAAACATGTTTATGGGTGTGCTCAAGACTCTTTGTGAGGGCCCGCACGTAGCTTGTTAGGCTATCATTGTTCATTTGTAACTGTTGTGAAAAATACAATCCTAATCTGGGGGCGCTTCCAAACAGAATCTCAAATGGGGATGGCCTGCATCACTTCCCTCATTACTTCTCCTGTGAAGTGGGAACCGCTGTCTGATTCAATAACTTCAGGGACACCATACCTGCACACCAGCTCACTGACCAGATTTTTTGCAGTGTTCTTTGCATTTGCCCTTGCTACTGGGAAGGCTTCCGGCCACCCTGAAAAGAGATCAACACACACAAGGACAAATTCCTATACTCCTACCTTATGGTGCAATCAATACATTTAACCATCGTTGAACAAAAATATCATATAACTATAACAAAAAAACGCATAGTTAAATAAATACCATACACAAATGTGCAACACATACAAATGCGCTAAAAACAATAGCAAAAAATTGGTAAATATGCACATTTTTAAAAAAGTGTACACATACACATACAATAACTCTCCTAATAATGTCTTAATGGCTCGAATCGAGCTGAAAAATCCAATAAGCTTCCCTGTTTAAAAGTTTTCTTCTGTGATCGCCCCCTCTGACCGGAAAACTCAATCTTTCAATTCTTTGTGCAATCAGACCAGAGGTGTCGCCCCCATGCATGACCGCAAAATGTGCACTGACAGCAGACAGATTGCGGTTTTTGAAATGTGGAACATCAGAAATATGTTTCCGTATTCTTGTTTTTATTTCATTAATGGTGCAGCCCACATATTGTAATCTGCACAGCTCACATGTTATCAGGTATACTGCAATTCATATATGATTGTATAACATACTCTTTATTATTTGCAGTAGACCCAAAGTCTCTGCCTATTCTTGTGTGGTCACAACAAATGCACTTCCCATGGCCACATTTATAGCCTCCTAAGGCCGGCTTCTGGATTATTTGTTCTTGATAGAGACTCAGACTCAAGATGTTCCCCAATGTCGGAGCCCTTCTGGCCACACATTTCACCCCATCTGTGACCATATCCATCCACTGTTTATCACAAGATAATAATCTGACATATATGATCAAATTCTTCACTATACTGTGTCACAGAGGGGGTAAAGCCGAGCTTATGCTTAGATACATCACCACCTGAACTGTTCTTTTCGGAAAGCCCAAAGAGTCTCTATTTGTTGCTGACACCTCATTGATGATAGATGTGAGTAGGACCTGCTAACTAGTCTCTTTGTTATATTTTTTGCCTCTTGAGTAAACAATTGTGTGTCAGAACAGTGACGGCGAGCCCTAATTAATTCACCCTTGGGAATATTGCGTATAGTATGAGGCGGATGACACGAAGAAGCGTGTAAAATAGTATTGCCCGCCAGTTCCTTTCTACATGTTGTGGTGGTGACCCGGGAAGTGGTGGGGTCCCCCTCCAAACACAAATCCCAAAAAAAAAAAACTGTGATGTTGGAGACTAAAAGAAATAGACTCCACACAAGAATTTAAGTAGTCAGAGAACAGTGGAATGGCCGCCACATCACCAGACCATACTAGCAGCAGGTCATCGATGTAGCGACCATACCACTGCACCAGACCACCAAAAGGATGGGTGTCGATGAGGAGAAAACAACCCTCCCACCACACCATAAAAATATTGGCTATGGAGGGAGAGAATTTGGCCCCCAGCAACCTGCAAATAAAAAGTTGAATCAAACATAAAAAAATTGTGTTGGAGAAGGAACTAAGCCCATATATTCCATATATTCACTATGTTTATTAACCCCTTAGGGACCGGGCTCATTTTCACCTTAAGGACCAGGCCATTTTTGCAAATCTGACCAGTGTCACTTTATGTGGTGATAACTTTAAAACGCTTTGACTTATCCAAGCCATTCTGAGATAGTTTTTTCGTCACATATTGTACTTCATGACACTGGTGAAATGGAGTAAAAAAATAATCATTTTTATTTATAAAAAAATACCAAATTTACCGAAAATTTGGAAAAATTAGCAAATTTTTAAGTTTCAATTTCTCTACTTCTATAATACATAGTTAATACCTCAAAAAATAGTTATTACTTTACATTCCCCATATGTCTACTTCTTGTTTGGATCATTTTGGGAATGATATTTTATTTTTTGGGGATGTTACAAGGCTTATAAGTTTAGAAGCAAATTTTGAAATTTTTCAGAAATTTTCAAAAACCCACTTTTCAAGGACCAGTTCAGGTCTGAAGTCACTTTGTGAGGCTTACATAATAGAAACCACCCAAAAATGACCCCATTCTAGAAACTACACCCCTCAAGGTATTCAAAACTGATTTTACTAACTTTGTTAACCCTTTAGGTGTTCCACAAGAATTAATGGAAAATAGAGATACAATTTCAAAAGTTCACTTTTTTGGCAGATTTTCCATTTTAATAATTTTTTTCCAGTTACAAAGCAAGGGTTAACAGCCAAACAAAACTCAATATTTATGGCCCTGATTCTTTAGTTTACAGAAACACCCCATATGTGGTCGTAAACTGCTGTACGGGCACACGGCAGGGCGCAGAAGGAAAGGAATGCCATACGGTTTTTGGAAGGCAAATTTTGCTGGACTGGTTTTTTGACACCATGTCCCATTTGAAGCCCCCCTGATGCACCCCTAGAGTAGAAACTCCAAAAAAGTGACCCCATTTTATAAACTACGGGATAGCGTGGCAGTTTTGTTGGTACTAGTTTAGGGTACATATGATTTTTGGTTGCTCTATATTACACTTTTTGTGAGGCAAGGTAACAAGAAATAGCTGTTTTGGCACCGTTTTTTGTTGTTGTTATTTACAACATTCATCTGACAGGTTAGATCATGTGGTATTTTTATAGAGCAGGTTGCCACGGACTCGGCGATACCTAATATGTATACTATTTTTTTATTTATGTAAGTTTTACACAATGATTTCATTTTTAAAACAAAAAAAATCATGTTTTAGTGTTTACATTGTCTGAGAGCCATTATTTTTTAGTTTAAGGGCGATAATCTTGGGTAGGGTATGAATTTTGCGGGATGAGATGACGGTTTGATTGGCACTATTTTGGGGTGCGTATGACTTTTTGATCACTTGCTATTACACTTTTTGTGATGTAAAGTGACAAAAAATGGCTTTTTTTTACACCGTTTTTATTTTTTTACGGTGTTCATCTGAGTGGTTAGGTCATGTGACATTTTTATAGAGCAGGTTATTACGGACATGGCGATACCTAATATGTATACTTTTTTAAAATTTGCTTAAGTTTTACACAATAACAGCTTTTTTAAAACAAAAAAAATGATGTTTTAGTGTCTCCATATTCTGAGCCATAGTTTTTTTATTTTTTAGGCGATTGTCTTAGGAAGGGGCTCATTTTTTGCGGGATGAGGTGACGGTTAGATTGGTACTATTTTGGTGGGCATATGCCTTTTTGATCGCTTGCTGTTGTACTTTTTGTGATGTAAGGTGACAAAAAAATGGTTTATTTAGCACAGTTTTTATTTTTTATTTTTTACGGTGTTCATCTGAGGGGTTAGGTCATGTGATATGTTTATGGAGCCGGTAGATACGGACGCGGCAATACCTAATATGTAAACTTTTTTTCCCCCCTATTTTTGACCAATTTTTTTTTACTTTATTTGGGGAAAATTACAGTTTTGTGTTTTTTTACTTGAAACTTTTAATTTTTTGGGGGGGAAACTTTATTTTTTCAACTTTTTTTTTAACTTTATTTTTTGTCCTACTTTGGGACTTCAACTTTTGGGGGTCTAATCCCCTTTACAATGCATTCCAATACTTCTGTATTAGAATGCATTGGCTGTATAATACTGTGTGTATTACTCATACAGCTTCCGGCCTGTGAGATCCAGGGGGCTGGATCTCACAGGCTCGTCACCGGAAGGCAGCGCCGATGACTAAAAAGGCCGCCGCAGCAACCTGTAAAAGCCGCAAACCACAGGTCTGAATTGACCTGCGGTTTGCGGCGATCGCCGACACGCCGACATTGTCCCAGGGTGCCTGCTCAATGATTTGAGCAGGCGCCTTGTTCCGATCACCGCGCGGCAGTGTACGCGGTGTGTCCGTAACAGGTTAAGGAACCAATGAAGTGATATCAAAGCTAAATTACGTGGAATGCTGGTGTATAAAGCAGTGACATCTGCCGTCATCCAGGTATATTCTGCCTTCCATTCAAAGGCCGAAAACGCCTGTAATACAGACCTAGTGTCCTTCAAAAAACCTGGAATCTGTGAAATAAGGGGCTGAAGTAATGAGTCAATCCATTTTGTGGAACTGGATAACAAACTCAAGGATAGTTTGAATAATCTGGAAAATGATCTGATACAGTTCAAACAAACCAAATATTACAGGGACCTAATGGACTACGGTACCAATACTGTGCATTCTTGGGCAGAAGCCCGTACAAGGACATCAAGATCTATATCAAGGAAATCATGTTCCAGGAAGAAAATCAATTCCAGAGTTTCATTTAGCTCAACGGACTCTGCACCTGAGGGTAATGATGTTCGTCCTGTGTCTGGAAATTCAGTAGCGGGATCTACTGTGAAAATGGATGGATAACACAGAAAAACAGCAAAAAACGTAGGGCAGCACACAAGGAGCCCGCCGATACCCGTCCCGCAGCAAGAAGGAATAACTGATATCCAGGTTATATGTCAAGGTTTGTCTTTTTGCTGATGACACAAAGATATGTAACAGGGTTGATGTTCCTGGAGGGAAACGCCAAATGGAAAAGGATTTAGGAAAACTAGAAGAATGGTCAGAACTCTGGAAACTGAAATTTAATGTGGATAAGTGCAAGATAATGCACCTGGGGCGTAAAAACCCAAGGGCAGAATATAGAATATTTGACACAGTCCTGACCTCAGTATCTGAGGAAAGGGATTTAGGAGTAATTATTTCAGAAGACTTAAAGGTGGGAAGACAATGTAATAGAGCAGCACGAAATGCCAGCAGAATGCTTGGATGTATAGGGAGAGGTATAAGCAGTAGAAAGAGTGAAGTGCTTATGCCGCTGTACAGAACACTGGTGAGACCTCACTTGGAGTATTGTGCGCAGTACTGGAGGCCATATCTCCAGAAGGATATATATACTCTAGAGAGAGTTCAGAGAAGAGCTACTAAACTGGTACATGGATTGCAGGATAAAACTTACCAGGAAAGGTTAAAGGACCTTAACATGTATAGCTTGGAAGAAAGACGAGACAGAGGGGATATGATAGAAACTTTTAAATACATAAAGGGAATCAACAAGGTAAAAGAGGAGAGCATATTTAAAAGAAGAAAACCTGCTACAAGAGGACATAGTTTTAAATTAGAGGGGCAAAGGTTTAAAAGTAATATCAGGAAGTATTACTTTACTGAGAGAGTAGTGGATGCATGGAATAGCCTTCCTGCAGAAGTGGTAGCTGCAAATACAGTGGAGGAGTTTAAGCATGCATGGGATAGGCATAAGGCTATCCTTCATATAAGATAGGGCCAGGGACTATTCATAGGATTCAGATATATTGGGCAGACTAGATGGGCCAAATGGTTCTTATCTGCCGACACATTCTATGTTTCTATGTTTCTATGTCACGAGTTGGAGGTCTCAGGAGAGACCACCGCGTCGTCAAGCAATAAACGGAAATCAGGTACAGACACATAAGACACACAAAAAATGAGCCCCTACCTGAGACAATCGCCCAAAAAATTGAAAAACTATGGCTCAGAATATGGAGACACTAAAACATCATATTTTTTGTTTTAAAAAAGATTTTATTGTGAAAAACTGACATAAATAAAAAAAAAAGTATACATATTAGGTATCGCCGCGTCCATATCGACCGGCTCTATAAAAATATCACATGACCTAACCCCTCAGATGAACACTGTAAAAAATAAAAACTGTGGTAAATAAACCATTTTTTGTCACCTTACATCACAAAAAGTGTAATAGCAAGCGATCAAAAAGTCACACGCACCCCAAAATAGTGCCAATCAAACCGTCATCTCATCCCGCAAAAAATGAGACCCTACCTAAGATAATCGCCCAAAAACTTCTAATAACTTGCTCTATAAAAATATCACATGACCTAACCCCTCAGGTAAATACCGTAAATAAATAAAAATAAAAACAGTGCAAATAAAAGCAATTTTTTTGTCACTTACACTACAAAAAGTGTAATAGCAAGTGATCAAAAAGTCACACGCACCCCAAAATAGTGCCAATAAAACTGTCATCTCATCCCGCAAAAATCATACCCTACCCAAGGTAATCGCCCAAAAACTGAAAAAAATTATGGCTCTCAGACTATGGAAACACTAAAACATGATTTTTTTTGTTTCAAAAAAGAAATCATTGTGTAAAACTTACATAAATAAAAAAAGTATACATATTAGGTATCGCCGCATCCGTGACAACCTGGTCTATAAAAATATCACATGATCTAACCTGTCAGATGAATGTTGTAAATAACAAAAAATAAAAACGGTGCCAAAACAGCTATTTCTTGTTACCTTGCCTCACAAAAAGTGTAATCCAGAGCAACCAAAAATCATATGTACCCTAAACTAGTACCAACAATACTGCCACCCTATCCCGTAGTTTCTAAAATGGGGTCACTTTTTTGGAGTTTCTACTATAGGGGTGCATCAGGGGGGCTTCAAATGGGACATGGTGTAAAAAAAAACAATCCAGCAAAATCTGCCTTCCAAAAACCTTATGGCATTCCTTTCCTTCTGCGCCCTGCCGTGTGCCCGTACAGCGGTTTACAACCACATATGGGGTGTTTCTGTAAACTACAGAATCATGGCCATAAATATTGAGTTTTGTTTGGCTGTTAACAATTGCTTTGTAAAAGTTTAAAAAAAAACATTAAAATGGAAAATCTGCCAAAAAAGTGAAATTTTGAAATTGTATCTCAATTTTCCATTAGTTCTTGTGGAACACCTAAAGGGTTAACAAAGTTTGTAAAATCAGTTTTGAATACCTTGAGGGGTGTAGTTTCTTAGATGGGGTCACTTTTATGGAGTTTCTCCTCTAGGGGTGCATCAGGGGGGCTTCAAATGGGACATGGTGTTAAAAAAACTAGTCCAGCAAAACCTGCCTTACAAAAACCGCATGGCATTCCTTTCCTTCTGCGCCCTGCCGTGTGCCCGTACAGCGGTTTACGACCACATATGGGGTGTTTCTGTAAACTACAGAATCAGGGCCATAAATAATGAGTTTTATTTGGCTGTTAACCCTTGCTTTGCAACTAGAAAAAAATTATTAAAATGGAAAATCTGCCAAAAAAGTGAAATTTTGAAATTGTATCTCTATTTTCCATTAATTCTTGTGGAACACCTAAAGGGTTAACGACGTTTGTAAAATCAGTTTTGAATACCTTGAGGGGTGTAGTTTATAGAATGGGGTAATTTTTGGGTGGTTTCTATTATGTAAGCCTCGCAAAGTGACTTCAGACCTGAACTGGTCCCTAAAAATTGGGTTTTTGAAAATTTCTGAAAAATTTCAAGATTTGCGTCTAAACTTCTAAGCCTTGTAACGTCCCCAAAAAAATAAATATCATTCCAAAATGATCCAAACATGAAGTAGACACATGGGGTATGTAAATAAATAACTATTTTTGGAGTTATTACTATGTATTGTGGAAATAGAGAAATTTTTAAACAGGGAAGCTTATTGGATTTTTCAGCTCGATTCGAGACAGCCATATATGACATTATTAGGAGAGTTATTGTATGTGTACACTTTTTTAAAAATGTGCACATTTACATATTTTTTGCTATTGTTTTTAGCGCATTTGTGTGTGGTATTTATTTAACTATGCGCTTTTTTTGTTATAGTTCTATGATATTTTGGTTCAAAGATGGTTAAATGTATTGATTGCACCATGTGGGCTGTTTTTTGACCATGTGATCGACCATGTGATCGCTTGATTGCAGGGCCAGGTGCGTGAACGGCCTACATGGTGCAAGCTTTTAGAAGTTCAATGTGTCGTGAGGAAGGACCGCAAATTGTTCATGGTCTGAAACGCGTAACTGAACTTGTCCTATATGCTGAAGATTTTAATACTGCAAATAAAGCTACGATTTTCCTCTATTCTGGAGCCGGATATTTCCACTTTTCCTACTATACAAATTACCGCATCCAGACATATTATTATAACACTATTATGATATAACGGGTGACCGGTGTATTATTATAACACTATTATGATATAACGGGTGACCGGTGTATTATTATAACATTATTATGATATAACAGGTGACCGGTGTATTATTATAACACTATTATGATATAACAGGTGACCGGTGTATTATTATAACATTATTATGATATAACAGGTGACCGGTGTATTATTATAACACTATTATGGTATAACAGGTGACCGGTGTATTATTATAACATTATTATGATATAACAGGTGACCGGTGTATTATTATAACACTATTATGGTATAACAGGTGACCGGTGTATTATTATAACACTATTATGATATAACGGGTGACCGGTGTATTATTATAACACTATTATGATATAACGGGTGACCGCTGTATTATTATAACATTATTATGATATAACAGGTGACCGGTGTATTATTATAACACTATTATGATATAACGGGTGACCGGTGTATTATTATAACACTATTATGATATAACAGGTGACCGGTGTATTATTATAACACTATTATGATATAACAGGTGACCGGTGTATTATTATAACACTATTATGATATAACGGGTGACCGTGTTATGGACTATTGATACAAAATGGATACTTGCTTGTTGAGGACTATGTTTAGCTAAGATGGCGGCCAGGCATTCAGCCAACACCTATAAACTAGAATCTTACTTTGTGTTTTATCATGTGTTTCTTTGTGGTTTCCGTTCAGCTCAAGCAAGCAGTTACAAAGAAAGAAGAAGTAACGGTTTCACCCACGAGCAAGGGGGGAGGGGGGAGGGGGGAGGAATTTTCTCTGGCCGTCAAGGTTACAGAAAAGTATAGATTTCATAGCCAATAGAAAAGATATACTTTATCTTTTCACCCCCCCCTCCCACTTCTCCCTGTCGTAAAACCTATGAATTGTCTGCTGTTTTCAGAAATAAACCAGAGATACTGATTTAACTCCTTGCTGTGGGTTGTCTCAGTTTTGATCTCTCCGTGCACGTACATTAATTAATTTGGAGCAGTACATCAACCGAACTGGCAGCTTGGCCAGAACCAGAACAACCGCTGTATTATTATAACACTATTATGATATAACGGGTGATCGGTGTATTATTATAACACTATTATGATATAACGGGTGACCGGTGTATTATTATAACACTATTATGATATAACGGGTGACCGGTGTATTATATAACACTATTATGATATAACAGGTGACCGGTGTATTATATAACACTATTATGATATAACAGGTGACCGGTGTATTATTATAACACTATTATGATATAACGGGTGACCGGTGTATTATTATAACACTATTATGATATAACAGGTGACCGCTGTATTATTATAACACTATTATGATATAACGGGTGACCGGTGTATTATATAACACTATTATGATATAACAGGTGACCGGTGTATTATTATAACACTATTATGCTATAACGGGTGACCGGTGTATTATATAACACTATTATGATATAACAGGTGACCGGTGTATTATATAACACTATTATGATATAACAGGTGACCGCTGTATTATTATAACACTATTATGCTATAACGGGTGACCGGTGTATTATTATAACACTATTATGATATAACTAGTGACCGGTGTATTATTATAACACTATTATGATATAACTAGTGACCGGTGTATTATATAACACTATTATGATATAACAGGTGACCGGTGTATTATATAACACTATTATGATATAACAGGTGACCGCTGTATTATTATAACACTATTATGCTATAACGGGTGACCGGTGTATTATTATAACACTATTATGATATAACGGGTGACCGCTGTATTATTATAACACTATTATGCTATAACGGGTGACCGGTGTATTATTATAACACTATTATGATATAACTGGTGACCGGTGTATTATTATAACACTATTATGATATAACAGGTGACCGGTGTATTATTATAACACTATTATGATATAACTGGTGACCTGTGTATTATTATAACACTATTATGATATAACAGGTGACAGCTGTATTATTATAACACTATTATGATATAACAGATGACCGCTGTATTATTATAACACTATTATGCTATAACGGGTGACCGGTGTATTATTATAACACTATTATGATATAACGGGTGACCGGTGTATTATTATAACACTATTATGATATAACGGGTGACCGCTGTATTATTATAACACTATTATGATATAACTGGTGACCGGTGTATTATTATAACACTATTATGATATAACGGGTGACCGCTGTATTATTATAACACTATTATGATATAACAGGTGACAGCTGTATTATTATAACACTATTATGATATAACAGGTGACCGGTGTATTATTATAACACTATTATGCTATAACGGGTGACCGCTGTATTATTATAACACTATTATGATATAACAGGTGACCGGTGTATTATTATAACACTATTATGATATAACAGGTGACCGGTGTATTATTATAACACTATTATGATATAACAGGTGACCGCTGTATTATTATAACACTATTATGATATAACGGGTGACCGCTGTATTATTATAACACTATTATGCTATAACGGGTGACCGGTGTATTATTATAACACTATTATGATATAACGGGTGACCGCTGTATTATTATAACACTTTTATGATATAACGGGTGACCGGTGTATTATTATAACACTATTATGATATAACGGGTGACCGCTGTATTATTATAACACTTTTATGATATAACAGGTGACCGGTGTATTATTATAACACTATTATGATATAACAGGTGACCGGTGTATTATTATAACACTATTATGATATAACAGGTGACCGCTGTATTATTATAACACTATTATGCTATAACGGGTGACCGGTGTATTATTATAACACTATTATGATATAACGGGTGACCGGTGTATTATTATAACACTATTATGATATAACTGGTGACCTGTGTATTATTATAACACTATTATGATATAACGGGTGACCGCTGTATTATTATAACACTATTATGATATAACAGGTGACCGGTGTATTATAATAACACTATTATGATATAACAGGTGACCGCTGTATTATTATAACACTATTATGATATAACTGGTGACCTGTGTATTATTATAACACTATTATGATATAACGGGTGACCGGTGTATTATTATAACACTATTATGATATAACAGGTGACCGTGTATTATTATAACACTATTATGATACAACAGGTGACCGGTGTATTATTATAACACTATTATGATATAACAGGTGACCGCTGTATTATTATAACACTATTATGCTATAACGGGTGACCGGTGTATTATTATAACACTATTATGATATAACAGGTGACCGGTGTATTATAATAACACTATTATGATATAACAGGTGACCGCTGTATTATTATAACACTATTATGATATAACGGGTGACCGGTGTATTATTATAACACTATTATGATATAACGGGTGACCGCTGTATTATTATAACACTATTATGATATAACAGGTGACCGCTGTATTATTATAACACTATTATGATATAACGGGTGACCGGTGTATTATTATAACACTATTATGATATAACAGGTGACCGCTGTATTATTATAACACTATTATGATATAACGGGTGACCGCTGTATTATTATAACACTATTATGATATAACGGGTGACCGGTGTATTATTATAACACTATTATGCTATAACGGGTGACCGGTGTATTATTATAACACTATTATGATATAACGGGTGACCGGTGTATTATTATAACACTATTATGATATAACGGGTGACCGCTGTATTATTATAACACTATTATGCTATAACGGGTGACCGCTGTATTATTATAACACTATTATGATATAACTGGTGACCGCTGTATTATTATAACACTATTATGATATAACAGGTGACCGCTGTATTATTATAACACTATTATGATATAATGGGTGACCTGTGAATTATTATAACACTATTATGATATAACAGGTGACCGGTGTATTATTATAACACTATTATGCTATAACGGGTGACCGCTGTATTATTATAACACTATTATGATATAACAGGTGACCGCTGTATTATTATAACACTATTATGCTATAACGGGTGACCGGTGTATTATTATAACACTATTATGATATAACGGGTGATCAGTGTATTATTATAACACTATTATGATATAACAGGTGACCGCTGTATTATTATAACACTATTATGATATAACGGGTGACCGGTGTATTATTATAACACTATTATGATATAACAGGTGATCGCTGTATTATTATAACACTATTATGCTATAACGGGTGACCGGTGTATTATTATAACACTATTATGATATAACAGGTGACCGCTGTATTATTATAACACTTTTATGATATAACAGGTGACCGGTGTATTATTATAACACTATTATGATATAACAGGTGACCGTGTATTATTATAACACTATTATGATATAACAGGTGACCGCTGTATTATTATAACACTATTATGATATAACGGGTGACCGGTGTATTATTATAACACTATTATGATATAACAGGTGATCGCTGTATTATTATAACACTATTATGCTATAACGGGTGACCGGTGTATTATTATAACACTATTATGATATAACAGGTGACCGCTGTATTATTATAACACTTTTATGATATAACAGGTGACCGGTGTATTATTATAACACTATTATGATATAACAGGTGACCGTGTATTATTATAACACTATTATGATATAACAGGTGACCGCTGTATTATTATAACACTATTATGGTATAACAGGTGACCGCTGTATTATTATAACACTATTATGATATAACGGGTGACCGGTGTATTATTATAACACTATTATGATATAACGGGTGACCGGTGTATTATTATAACACTATTATGATATAACAGGTGATCGCTGTATTATTATAACACTATTATGCTATAACGGGTGACCGGTGTATTATTATAACACTATTATGATATAACGGGTGACCGCTGTATTATTATAACACTTTTATGATATAACAGGTGATCGCTGTATTATTATAACACTATTATGCTATAACGGGTGACCGGTGTATTATTATAACACTATTATGATATAACGGGTGACCGGTGTATTATTATAGTGACATAATGACTGTTATATCGTGACTCTGTGACATCTCGGGGTCTGTTTTCTGGCCCTATCACGATATTACTATCACGAGGTGCCCTCTCATGCTGATTCCAGTCGCTTCCCTCCAGTGTGAGGCCCGGGGCCGCCGCCTCAGTCTCCTCACACACAGAGCTGCGGAGGGCGGGGCTCAGGGTGACGTCATGCCGCAGGGTACGTCCCTCCGTGTCGTCACGTCCGGTACTTCTCTTCTCTCCGTCTTCTCCGCTGGTTTTCTCTTCATCCTCAGACGCCTCCCGGCCGGTGGGTGACAGAACGGGGCGCTTTTGAAGTTGATGTCGGTGTTCCGCAGGCGGCTTATCATTGTGTAGTGCTCGCTCCCAGCGCCTATATAGGAAGCGGTCAGCAGGGCCCTGACAGCCAGTGGGGGTGGTACTGATGGGGCAGCCGCTGGAGGCTGGATGGGGCAGCAGCGGGTAGGTTGGGGTTGCTGCCCTGTAGCTTCGCAGCCCGGGCATAGGGCAGCCCCTCCAAATGTGCTCATGGGGGATGGGGGGGATGTAATGCAAAAATCTGCCCCCCCCATGTAGTTCCCCTTAAAGGGGGTGTCTTTAGTCTACCAGGCACTTACTAATGTATTGTGATTCTCCATATTGCTTCTTTTGCTTATATACTGCTTGTTTCCATGGTTACGACCACCCTGCAATCCATCAGCAGCGGTGGTCGTGCTTGCACAATATAGGAAAAAGCATTGGCCTATGTGCAACCCCCCCCCCCCCCCCCGCCCCCACTAGTAAGGCTGGTTCTTTTTTCCTATAGCGTCCAGGCACGACCACTGCTGCTGATGGATTACAAGATGGTCGTAACCATGGAAACGAGCAGTGTATAATGTGATGGAAAAATGAATCCAGCCAGCAAAGGGAGCAATATGGATAATAACAGTATAATAGTAAGTGGTTTGTATTAACTACATCAGGGGTAGGCAACCTCCGGCACTCCAGCTGTTGTGAAACTACAACTCCCAGCATGCATACTATCACTGCTGTGTTTAGAACTCCCATAGAAATGAATGGAGCCTGCTGGGAATTGTAGTTTCACAACAGGTGGAGTGCCGAAGGTTGCTGACCCCTGGACTACATGATAAATGCAATTTGCTGACGTCAGACAACCCCTTTAAATAATACTGCACCCTAGAGGGCAATAAAAAAAAAAAACTGCGTCTCCATATAGTGCGCCCCCTGCACCCCCCCCCCCCCCCCCCCCTTGACATAATACAGGAATATGCAGCTGCCCGCAAACAGTACTGCACCCTAGAATAATTGCAGACCGGTACCCCTCCAGAATGAGTGCAGCGCCCTCTGGTGGTGGTGTGTTTATCACTCCTCAGAAGGCACTCTGAGCCCGGGCACTGCGTCTCCCTGCTTTAAAGGCACGTGCACACGGGTGCAGGGTTACTAACAGAAAATTCACTCCGATTTCCATTTGGTGCTCCTTGTGGATTCGATGCACATTTCAGCCTGGCATTGAAAAGGGTGAAATAATTGACAGGGTGAAAATACCCCTTGCTGGTGCTGTATTATGCTAAGCGTTTGTATGGTCTACAGATGAGGGAGGGTTGGGGGGGGGGAGAGACAACTCCTGTCCCACGGGTAAGGCCCCTTTCACACGGGCGTTGCGGGAAAATGTGCGGGTGCGTTGCGGGAACACCCGCGATTTTTCCGCCCGAGTGCAAAACATTGTAATGCGTTTTGCACTCGCGTGAGAAAAATTGCGCATGTTTGGTACCCAAACCCGAACTTCTTCACAGAAGTTCGGGCTTGGGATCGGTGTTCTGTAGATTGTATTATTTCCCCTTATAACATGGTTATAAGGGAAAATAATAACATTCTGAATACAGAATGCAAAGTAAAATAGCGCTGGAGGGGTTAAAAAAAAGAAATAAAAAAATTTAACTCACCTTAGTCCACTTGATAGCGCAGCCCGGCATCTCCTACTGTATTAATTCTTCAGGACCTGGGTAAAGGACCTGTGGTGACGTCACTACGGTCATCACATGATCCATCACATGATCTTTTACCATGGTGATGAATCATGTGATGGACCATGTGACGACCGGAGTGATGTCACCACAGGTCCTTTACCCAGGTCCTGAAGAATTAATACAGAAGGAGATGCCGGGCTGCGCTATCAAGTGGACTAAGGTGAGTTAAATTTATTTATTTTTTTAACCCCTCCAGCGCTATTTTACTTTGCATTCTGTATTCAGAATGCTATTATTTTCCCTTATAACCATGTTATAGGGGAAATAATAATGATTGGGTCCCCATCCCGATCGTCTCCTAGCAACCGTGCGTGAAAATCGCACCGCATCTGCACTTGCTTGCGGATGCTTGCAATTTTCACGCAACCCCATTCACTTCTATGGGGCCTGCATTGCGTGAAAAACGCAGAATATAGAGCTTGCTGCGATTATTACGCAACGCACAAGTGATGCGTGAAAATCACTGCTCATGTGAACAGCCCAATAGAAATGAATGGGTCGGTATTCAGTGCGGGTGCAATGCGTTCACCTCACGCATCGCATCCGCGCGGAATACTCGCCGGTGTGAAAGGGGCCTAACTCTTCCGCTGAGGGTGTTTCAGGTCCGATCCTTCACTCTGTGACGTGGTCCTCCTTTAGGCATCTGTAGGTCGGCTGTGTTGTCTTAATTAGGGCTATCCTGGCTGTTACTTTTTGCAGATATTTTCTCCTTTGATGTAACACGTAACGTGCCGTAAACATCTGAACTCCCCCGCCGCGGCTGTAATGTCAGCTATGTTGGTTATGACCTCGTAGCGGATGATTAGAAGATATTAGGGTGTCGTCACAGGATTGTTACCTTGGAATCTGACTATTCCTTTTTCTCTTTGTCCTAGCGAGAAGAGGTCTGCAGTCGGTCACTTCATGAAGACCCGAGCTGTTATGTCACGGGAGACTCATCTTAAGTTACCCACAAAGCCCGGAAATCCAGGAAAATCCCCCGCCAGAAGGATGAGGAGACCCAGAACTAGAAAGACCTCCACCAGACAAAGAACCAGGTCAACCCCATCTCTTCTCCCCAAAACACGGAAAAGCGTAAAAAAAACGTGTTGCCCGCAGTGCGGGAAATCTTTCCAATACATCTCGGCTCTGAAAACTCACCTCAGGGTCCACGGCGGAGACGAGCCCGATAAGCGGAACCTCTGTGACAAGACCTTTAATCACAAGTCAGAGTTGCTCGTGCGCAGACGGAGAAATTCCCGATCCTCCGCGCGGGGTGCAGAGAATATTCTTCCGCCGGCTTCCAGAGGCTCCGTTCTGAAATCAAGCAGAAGGAAGAAAACGGTCTCGAGAGAGAGTGCACGTAGCAAGAGGAAAGCCAGGAAGGTAAAGAGAAAGTCGGCCTCGAAAACGGCGAGGTCTAAATCCAATAGGGCAAACGAGGAAGCTGAGAAGCAGAAGCCGCTGAAGTGTAATTTCTGTGAGAAAAGGTTCAACAGCCAGTCCATCCTGGAAGCCCATCACCGAATCCACACCGGCAAGCTGCCCTACCCTTGTCCGCTGTGTGACGAGAGTTTCGCCAAGGCGTCGCTGCTTGCTGCGCACAGCAGCAAGCACAAGGAACGCAAACCTTACCAGTGTGACCAATGCGACAAAAACTTTAACGACCAGACACTTTTCTTGACTCACAAGAAGACACACGAGGAAGAGACCCTTCACGAGTGCAGCGAGTGCAGCAGCGCCTTCCCCAGCCATAGCAGCCTTCTGGCGCACGAGCAAAGCCATCTAAAACCCAAGCCATACAAGTGTCGGCACTGTGAGAAGAGCTTCAACGCTGAGTCCCTGCTCGCCACTCACGAGGGGGTGCACACAGGCAACCGGCCCTACAAGTGCAACCAGTGCAGCGAGAGCTACTACCTGAAATCCCAGTTGGAGGCCCACCAGGCCTCGCACTCCGTCGACAAACCCTATCCGTGCAGCCAGTGCGAGAGGAGCTTCAATAAGAAACAGACTCTCCTGGCGCACATCCGAGTTCACAATCTGCACAACATGCTGAGGCTGAAAACTCATAGGCAGTGAGGGAACGAGGGGCTACGGCCCAGTTGGCGCCAGGGACACGTGACCTTTTCGCCTTACCCTGTGTCCATGCATGCGTGTTGGTAGAGTCGGCGTCATTGGGGCGACATGACACAGGCCGAACTGCTTTGTGGTGTTTTTGGACGGATGGAGTTTACAGCCATGTGCAGTGGAGCTGCGCCTTAGGTTTATGGGTCACGGCACGGCCTTCAAGAAGTAGACGTTCTCCGCGGATCTGATTAGCGGCGGTGCACAGCACTGTTGCCCCTAAGGATTCATGTGCGGAGAGTCCCCACTGAAAACCGCAGGCAAATCCGTGCGGTCAGTCCAAGTGAATGGAGAAAATCCGGTCAGGAAAAAAAATTTTTAAATCCGCGCGGAAAAAATCTGCATCGTGTACATTGAGAATTTCAAGTTCTCATAGAATACGATGCACATGACCTACGGCGCGGATTTTCCGCACGCATATTTGCGTGGAAAAGCCGCACGCAATCCTGATTGTGTGCATTCAGCTTTAAGGTGGTGTCTGGTTTACAAAACCTTTTTTCAATACCCTGTTAGTTATGTGCGGGGTCCGATTCTGGATCTCTAGCATTTAGCCGGAGGAGAGTGGCTCATCGTCCTCGCGTTTATTACAGGGACAGCCTATTGAATGTCGTGAGAACTGTATGTTTCTTCATTCCACTTGGGGTGTTACTACCGGAGAATTGCGTAGGACCCGTTGGGGGGCTCTTCTAATACATGGTGAGATCCCCTTTAAACTGGAGACCTGAGTAATATGAAATGGATTGGCAGCATCCTACCAGGAACTTGGCAGTAGTCCCGTCATGTCAACGTCCATCAGCCTGCAGTGTAAAATATTCAGATGGAAAAGCCGACCGAATTGTGAAATACTTGACTTCATTAGCTCTTAGATGGCGTTGTAGTAGTTCCCATTCCCCCCTTCCAGTCACTCGGCTCCGTATTCATGACATAACGTGACACACTGGGCAGATCTTCATGTCACTTACCAGGGTCACTTACTATTTCACACTGGTCTCTAATATCCAACCCTCTGAGGTGCTCTATACAGTATGGATCGAAATAAGCAATAAAAACTACCGCTGCAGGCGGGTTATTGGGCTGTACAGAATTTGTAGAAACCACACCCCCTTCTGACATCACTTCCTGCTTTGCATCTATTGGCTGAAACTGCACCTCACAAACTTCCTTCTCTGCCCTCCCCCTGTACAGAGTATTGAGAGATCCATAGTAGTGGCTCCCTTCTGTATTTAGACCAGAAAGAAGAGAGCGCTCACCAGTATGTTGTGCTGGGGAATTATCCAGAGCGGAGAGCGCTCCCCAGTATGTTGTGCGGGGGGATTATCCAGAGCGGTGAGCGCTCACCAGTATGATGTGTGGGGGGGGATTATCCAGAGCGGAGAGCGCTCACCAGTATGATGTGTGGGGGGGATTATCCAGAGCGGAGACCGCTCACCAGTATGATGTGCTGGGGAATTATCCAGAGCGGTGAGCGCTCACCAGTGTGATGTGTGGGGGGGGATTATCCAGAGCGGAGAGCGCTCACCAGTATGATATGTGTGGGGGGGGATTATCCAGAGCGGAGAGCGCTCACCAGTATGATGTGTGTGGGGGGGGATTATCCAGAGCGGAGAGCGCTCACCAGTATGATGTGTGTGGGGGGGATTATCCAGAGCGGAGAGCGCTCCCCAGTATGATGTGTGGGGGGGGGGGGATTATCCAGAGCGGAGACCGCTCACCAGTATGATGTGTGTGGGGGGGATTATCCAGAGCGGAGAGCGCTCCCCAGTATGATGTGTGGGGGGGATTATCCAGAGCGGAGAGCGCTCACCAGTATGATGTGTGGGGGGGATTATCCAGAGCGGAGAGCGCTCACCAGTATGATGTGCTGGGGAATTATCCAGAGCGGAGAGCGCTCACCAGTATGATGTGTGGGGGGGGATTATCGAGAGCGGAGAGCGCTCACCAGTATGATGTGTGGGGGGATTATCCAGAGCGGAGAGCGCTCACCAGTATGATGTGTGGGGGTTATTATCCAGAGCGGAGAACGCTCACCAGTATGATGTGTGGGGGTTATTATCCAGAGCGGAGAACGCTCACCAGTATGATGTGTGGGGGTTATTATCCAGAGCGGAGAGCGCTCACCAGTATGATGTGTGGGGGTTATTATCCAGAGCGGAGAGCGCTCACCAGTATGATGTGCTGGGGAATTATCCAGAGCGGTGAGCGCTCACCAGTGTGATGTGTGGGGGGGGATTATCCAGAGCGGAGAGCGCTCACCAGTATGATATGTGTGGGGGGGGATTATCCAGAGCGGAGAGCGCTCACCAGTATGATGTGTGTGGGGGGGGATTATCCAGAGCGGAGAGCGCTCACCAGTATGATGTGTGTGGGGGGGATTATCCAGAGCGGAGAGCGCTCCCCAGTATGATGTGTGGGGGGGGGGGGATTATCCAGAGCGGAGACCGCTCACCAGTATGATGTGTGTGGGGGGGATTATCCAGAGCGGAGAGCGCTCCCCAGTATGATGTGTGGGGGGGATTATCCAGAGCGGAGAGCGCTCACCAGTATGATGTGTGGGGGGGATTATCCAGAGCGGAGAGCGCTCACCAGTATGATGTGCTGGGGAATTATCCAGAGCGGAGAGCGCTCACCAGTATGATGTGTGGGGGGGGATTATCGAGAGCGGAGAGCGCTCACCAGTATGATGTGTGGGGGGATTATCCAGAGCGGAGAGCGCTCACCAGTATGATGTGTGGGGGTTATTATCCAGAGCGGAGAACGCTCACCAGTATGATGTGTGGGGGTTATTATCCAGAGCGGAGAACGCTCACCAGTATGATGTGTGGGGGTTATTATCCAGAGCGGAGAGCGCTCACCAGTATGATGTGTGGGGGTTATTATCCAGAGCGGAGAGCGCTCACCAGTATGATGTGTGGGGGTTATTATCCAGAGCGGAGAGCGCTCACCAGTATGATGTGTGGGGGGGATTATCCAGAGCGGAGAGCGCTCACCAGTATGATGTGTGGGGGGAATTATCCAGAATGGAGAGTGCTCACCAGTATGATGGGGGATAGTGGGTAGAACAGGAAGCCTGTGAGCTGCAGCCCCAGCCAATAGGTACACAGCGATCGGTGGCCACTTCTGCTTAACAGCCCAGTAACGAGCAGCGGCAGTTTTGCCCTGCAGTGTGAACCCCGCAGTTCAGATGCTTGCATTTAAGGGGTCCCAGTAAATGAATTAGTGGTCCGCTTATATTGCATGACCCTGGTAGCTCCAGGTTACTAATGTGCCCGGAGTTTGATGGTTTCTTATGAAGTTTAGTTTGTGCCCGAATCTGAGACAGAGGAATGTGCGTGTCTCACTAAAAACATAATAAAGCCATATTTCTTATACTTGTGTCCTGTACATGATGGCGTGAGTCCTCCAAAGCAAGGAGCGTCGGCAGAACAGGGATGGTCCAGGATTGTGATGATAGCCTAGCCCTGTCTGATAGGTGGGGGTCTCTCACTTTCTTGCTGATCAGCTGTTTCTGAGTAGCTCCAGTGCCGTTACTGCACAGCGCCATCCATTGTGTAGCGGACATTCTCCCATTCTGGCCCCAGAGCTACAATTAAACCGCTAATCTGTAGGGGTGCAGTTTGGTGACCCTCGCCAATCAGATACTGATGGCCAAGATAGGGCGTAAATATAAAAATCTGGAATATCCTTTTAAAGGGGTTGTCCACTTTTTACCATTAATGACCTATCCTCAGGATAGGTCATCCATATCAGATCGGCGGAGGTCCGACTCTCACACCTCCGTCGATCAGCTGTTTAAAGAGATCGGCTCTGTTTATCTGCTCGCCACAGAAGGTGTAATTACAGGTATGGAGTCCCCAAGTGAATACTACAAACAGACGATCGGCTGGGGGTGTCGGGAGCCATCGATAGTAAAAAGCAGACAACCCCTTTAAGGCCTCATTTACACACCTTTTATGTTTCAGCATTTTTGAATGGTTATATAAAATGCCTTGGGGCAATTTATCACAAGGGTAATATTTGAAGTCAGTTTTGGCGTAGTTTATGCCACATTTATCAAATGTATGATACATTTCTTATCCTTAAACCTTTGGGGGCAATTTCTTTTATTATTGCATTGTACTTATTTTGAGCTAAAAATCATAATTTTTTTCAATTGGTCTTTATTAGAAATATGGAGTCTTTTTTTCTGTACAGGGCTGAGATCCTCTAGAAGCAGCCAATGGATTTTCTGTGTTTTCCGTCACTTCGGGAGCAGATGGACTCCTTATCTCTGCTCTCTGACCTTATAAACACCCATTATAGCGCAGCTCTTATCTTATTGATAAGAATGTGGCTTAAATAAGTGTTTATGACCTCTCTGTCGTTTAGAGATGAGCGTTATTAGATGAGGGCACAAAGGGAAAGTGAAAGTACCAGTCACACAGTTAGAAAAACAGTTAACCCTTTGTGACACAACAGCTCAATATTTTTAATAAAGGCCAAAAATATGAGTTTTAGCCAAAAATGAGTAAAGTGCAATCAACAAAAATTGCCTGCAAAGGTGTACATGGCCTTTTAAAGGGGTTTTCCGAGATTTTACTACTGATGACTAGTGGTGATCGAGCACCAAAGTGCTGGGGTTCTCTGGCCGAACACATTGGGAAGTCAGTGGGAGAACCCGAGCATTAAACCAGGCACCCCCTGCTCTGAAGAGGGGAGGGTGCCTGGTTCATAGGAAAAGGTCAGAGATTGATGGAAACAACACAGAAATGGTTCTGGAACAGCATGGGGAGGATGTATGGATGCATCTTGGACTCCCAGGTCGCTGCTGGGAACAATGTTGTCCGAGTAGTACGCCACTTTTACAGACTGACAATAATACGCCCAAAACCAAAGATAAAATCAATTTTAGAGGAAAAATTGTTAGGAAACATTCTTTCCTATATATTTACTTGTATATAAAGTGCAAGTGCTGCCAAAAATTACAAGGAAGAGGCACTCCAATACAACCTGTATATATCGCATAAAGGAGGGCCTCATTCATATTGTGGTACAATTGTTTGGGTACTCATACATTCATAAAGCCTATGCACTAAGTGAAAGGGCTGCCAAAAATTGCCAAGAACCGGCACTCCAATACACCCTTTATTACACATAAAGCAGGGCATCTGGCTATGGCATTACTTAATTCTCTTTGGATACAGGGGTGTGTGACAAATTGCTAGGACCAGATGGCATACACCCCAGTATCCTAAGAGAATTAAGTAATGTCATAGCCAGACCCTTATTTCTGATATTTAAGGACTCTATACTGACAGGGAGTGTTCCACAGGATTGGCGCATTGCAAATGGGGTGAGAATGCTCGGACTGGGAGAAAACGTCTGTATGTGGGTAAGTAACTGGCTGAGGGATAGAAAACAGAGGGTGGTTATTAACGGTACACACTCGGATTGGGTCACTGTCACTAGCGGAGTACCTCAGGGGTCAGAACTGGAGGGGGTCACTGTCACTAGTGGGGTACCTCAGGGGTCAGTGCTGGGCCCTATTCTCTTCAATATATTTATTAATGATCTTGTAGAAGGCTTGCACAGTAAAATATCAATTTTTGCAGATGACACTAAACTGTGTAAAGTAATTAACACGGAAGAGGACAGTATAATGTGTGTGTGTGTGTGTGTGTGTATATATATATATATATATATATATATATATATATATATATATATACACAGTATACTATCCTTTGTAGTGTGTGTGTGTGTGTATATATATATATATTACTACAAAGGATAGTATACTGTGTGTGTGTGTGTGTGTATATATATATATATATATATATATATATATATATATACTACAAAGGATAGTATACTGTATATATACTACAGAGGACAGTATACTGTATATATATACTACAGAGGACAGTATACGGCTACAGAGGGATCTGGATAGATTGGAGGCTTAGGCAGAGAAGTGGCAGATGAGGTTTAACACTGACAAATGTAAGGTTATGCACATAGGTAAGAATAATACAAGTCACCCGTACATACTAAATGGTAAAACACTCGGTAACACTGACATGGAAAAGGATCTAGGAATTTTAGTGAATAGCAAACTAAGCAGTAAAAACAAGTGTCAGGCAGCTGCTGCCAAGGCCAATAAGATAATGGGTTGCATCAAAAGGGGCATAGATGCCGGTGATGAGAACATAGTCCTACTACTTTACAAATCACTGGTCAGACCACACATGGAGGACTGTGTACAGTTCTGGGCTCCTGTGAACAAGGCAGACATAGCAGAGCTGGAGAGGGTCCAGAGGAGGGCAACTAAAGTAATTACAGGAATGAGGGAATTACAGTACCCTGAAAGATTATCAAAATTAGGGTTATTCACTTTAGAAAAAAAGACGACTGAGGAGATTTAATTACTACCGTATTTTTCGTTTTATAAGACGCACTTTTTTCCCCTCCAAAGTGGAGGGGAAAAGTCGTCTTATAAAACGAATAGAACTAAAATTAGGTGGCTCAGGAGCTCTCACTAACAACTCCTGAGCCTGCCATTAAACTGTTGGGCGGGCTTGCGGCTTCACTAAAGGCTTCTGCTGCTAGCCCGCGCTTCCTTAACAAGACTGCACCAGGGATGGGCAGGCTGGCGGCTTCACTTATTGTGCTCCGCTGCTGCCAGCCCGCCCGCTATTATAATAAACTGAACTGAATTTTTTCCTGGTACGGAGATTTCAGAGACTTCCACTTGTGTTTTACCTCTTCTACCTCTTGAATCAGTAACTCTGGGCTTGTCTCCTCCGTTTTGACAATGTCCGCTTCTTGTATGAATTCAGGAAAGAAGTGCAGGACTTGCAGCTGGCTGCACAGCATCTTCTGCTTTCTGCTTCGCTCCATGGAATCATCCTCCAGGACTGGCTGGGATCTCGCCATCACCGTTGTAGTGTTATTTCCATGACCCGCCGAGGAGCTTCCGGGAAACCAAAGAGTATGGTTGCAAAGCTTGAACTTAAAAGGAATTGACGGAAGGGCACCACCAGGAGTGGAGCCTGTGGCTTAATTTTACTCAACATGGAAAACCTCACCCGGACACGGAAAGGATTGACAGATTGATAGCTCTCTCTCGATTCTGTGGGTGGTGGTGCATGGACGTTCTTAGTTGTTGGAATGATTTGTCTGGTTAATTCCGATAAGGAACGAGACTCCTCCGTGATAACTAGTTACGCGACCCCCGGTGGTGAGGATTGTGTTGACCAGACTCTTGGATAGTAAGACTGAACTTGTAGGTGAGGGCCTGCTGTTGAGATGACCCTCTAAAAAATTATATGCCAGGGCCTGCAGGTGAGCTGACCCTGTAAAAGATTGCAGGAGAGGGCCTGCTGGTCAGCTGATCCTCTAAAAAAACTATGTGTGGGCCTGCAGGTGAGATGACCCTGTAAAAGATTGTAGGTGAGGGCCTGCTATTGAGCTGACCCTCTAAAAAATTATATGCGAGGGCCTGCAGGTGAGCTGACTCTGTAAAAGATTGTAGTTGAGGGACTGCAGGTGAGCTGACCCTGTAAAAGATTGCTGGTGAGCTGAACATCTAAAAGGTTGTAGGTGAGGGTCTGCTGGTGAGCTGACCCTGTAAAACATTACAGAGAGTGCAGAATTATTAGGCAAGTTGTATTTTTGAGGATTAATTTTATTATTGAACAACAACCATGTTCTCAATGAACCCAAAAAACTCATTAATATCAAAGCTGAATATTTTTGGAAGTAGTTTTTAGTTAGGGTCTGCTGGTGACCGAACCCTGTAAAAGATTTTAGGTGCAGGCCTGCTGGTGAGCTGACCCTGGAAAAGATTTTAGGTGCAGGCCTGCTGGTGAGCTGACCCTGCCTGTAGGTGAGCTGACCCTCTAAAACATTATATGCGAGGGCCTGCAGGTGAGCTGACCTTGTAAAAGATTGTAGGCGAGGGCGTGCTGGTGACCGGACCCTGTAAAAGATTTTAGGTGAAGGCCTGCTGGTGAGCTGACCCTGGAAAAGATTTTAGGTGCAGGCCTGCTGGTGAGCTGACCCTGTAAAACATTATATGCGAGGGCCTGCTGGTGAGCTGACTCTGTAAAACATTGTAGGTGAGGGCCCGCTGGTGAGCTGACCCTCTAAAAAATTATATGCGAGGGCGTGCAGCTGAGCTGACCCTGTAAAACATTGTAGGTGAGGGCCTGCTGGTGACCTGACCCTGTAAAATATTGTAGGTGAGGGCCTGCTGGTGAGCTGACCCTCTAAAAAATTATATGCGAGGGCATTATATGCGACGAATAAGCATGTTGATATCATTGAAACGGTCATAGGCTTTGGAGAGTGTTGCCCTGCCTCTGTTGGAACTGCTGTGTGTTCCCCTTGTCTCCCCTCCTCGGTTGCCTAAGGTACTACGGTCTCTGCCGCCAGCGTTGTTAGATGGAAATTTTTGGAGCAATTTTTCAACAAGGACCAAGTAACCGGTAGTGTCACTGTACGCAGCGTCTAGGCAAAAAAGTACACTGTATGTCACAGATAAATTTTTGAAGCGCACACGTTACAGTGCAGATGTGTCGCTGGTAATGTCACTATCCGCAGCGGACACTGTCTACGGATATAGTACAATGGATGTCACAAATACATTTTCATCAGTGCACATGTTACACTGCAGATGTGGCACTGGTTATGTCACTGTCAGAAGAGGACACAGTCTATGGAAAAAGTACACTGGAGGTCAGATATTTTTTAGATGCGCACACTTTACACTGGAGATGTGGCGCAGCTAATGTCGCTGCCTGCAGCAGCCTAACTATTGTACACTATTTAGAGCAGGATGCGCTAAAAATAGATATTGCTGCCACACACAATAGTCCTTAGAAGGACTTTTGGGTCTGTAAAGTTTTAGCAATTTAGCGCAGGTTGAATAGTTTTGGTGGTAAAAATATTCTTAAATTACTCCCTACACTGTCTCTCCCTTTAGTAATTTTTAAAACGTTTAATTTTATTCTGACATTTCTGATCCTGAATTACTATTTCTGTCCCTCTGTCTTACTAACCTACATGTGACTGCAGGATCGGGCCACAGGGGGCTCGCTAGCGCCTACCATAGGTCTGCATCAGTAGTGATGGATGAACATCGGCCGGGACGTTTCGCGAACACGCGTTCGCGATCAAATGCTCCATTGACTTTAATGGCAAGCGAACCTAAAAACATTCAGGTCATATTTGCAGCCACCAAATACTTATTAGAAGTGCACAAATAGTCCCACAACATGGACAGTGACATACCAGAGGGGGATCATTGGCAAAAATTCCTACAAAAAATATGTATTTTAATCAGGGGCAATTTTTATGCATCTTAAAGGGAAACTCTCAAAAATGTGCCCTGCTGGAGCCTAGAAAAAAAAATAGTTTTAGGCCACGGGAGTACAGGCCCCAAAAATTAGGCATTCACCTGACAGAAAAGAACTTGTGATTTTGTGGCTGGAGATACATTAGGCGGTCACTGGATACAAATTTTACTGTAGGCCACTGGAGTACAGGCCCCAAAAATTAGGCATTTACCTGACAAAAGGTCTTTTATGCCACGGTAAATACATAAGACAAGGACCATTCTTTGTTCTGGGTGGTAGCGGATATGTGTGGGCTGGCATGAGGAAATTCAATTACACGTGGTCGTCACAGGTTTTGAATTCCTCCGAGATCCATGCCTCATTCATTTTTAGAAATGTGAGGTAGTCCACACTGTTGTGAGCTAGGCGAGTGCGCTTATCGGTCACGATCCCCCCTGCTGCGCTGAACGTCCTTTCGGACAGGACATTCGATGAGGAGCAAATTGTGCCAGCTCTGGCCACAGGTCAAGCCTGCACACCCAGTAGTCTAGGGCATAGCTAGAAGTGACTGGGCCCCCAAGGGGCCCCTCCCCACTCCTTTGGCTAGTCACGATCTAGACCAGACCAGGCTGCCACGCCATCCTATATAAAATATATATATATATATATATATATATATATATACACACACACACTGTCTGTCATGTAAGATAATTGATAATGCTCCGTGCCTCTCTGTGACCCTTTTACTACAAAATCACAGTGATATAAAGTTGTCACAGAGAGGCACGGAGCATTATCAATCATGTTAATCTCTCCGTGTCTCTGCTGTCCGGGACGGGGCTTGACACTCTTTCCCAGTGGATTCCACACACAGGATCCGGCCGTGTGAAAGAACCCTTATATGCTCAGATTATCAGTAACAAGCATCCTCAATAGGGTTGAGCGTACTGATCTTCGAAGCCAAGATCCAAAGTCAATTCGCTTCAAACTTCGTTATTGCTGAAGTTTTGGGAGACTTCGGTCAATAACTTCGGTATTTGATTATTTAACTTGAAACAGATTTTAAACCGGTATCTGAAGTCTGCTTCAGAACCAAGGTACCAGTCAGTACCGAAGCCGATTCTGATTCTGCCCTAGGGCGTGCTGTCCTTTATTTTTGGCTCCTGCAGAAGTTTCCTATGCTTGCCTGTGGAACCGCCATCCGGACATACAGGCATGTAATGCACTTTGTGTCATTTGCATTTTTTGCCAGGCCCATTGTAGTGAATGGTTATACATACAGGCCTAAAAAAATAAAATAAATGGACATGGGGTAAAAATTCAATTGTGTGCATGAGCTCTAATGTTGATGTCCTATCCGGATCGGTTATCAGTCTCACAAAAGCAGATAATTTCCTTAACCCCTTAAGGACCGGGCTCATTTTCACAATTTTTTGCAAATCTGACCAGTGTCACTTTATGTGTGAATAACTTTAAAACTCTTTTACTTATCCAGGCCATTCTGAGACACATATTGTACTTCATGACGCTGGTAAAATGGAGTAAAAAAATTCATTTTTATTTATAAAAAAATACCAAATTTACCAAAAAAAATGAAAAATGTGCATATTTCCAAGTTTTCTATTTCTCTACTTCTTTAATACATAGTAATACCTCCAAAAATAGTTATTAATTTACATCCCCCATATGTCTACGTCATGTTTGGATCATTTTGGGAATGCCATTTTATTTTATGGGGACGTTACAAGGCTTAAAAGTTTAGAAGCAAATCTTGAAATGTTTAAGAAATTTTCCAAAACCCACTTTTTAAGGACCAGTTCAGGTCTGAAGTCACTTTGTGAGGCTTAGATAATAGAAACCACCCAAAAATGACCCCATTCTAGAAACTACACCCCTCAAGGTATTAACCCCCTCAGCCCCCCTAGCTTAAACCCCCTTAATGACCAGGCCACTTTTTACACTTCTGACCTACACTACTTTCACCGTTTATTGCTCGGTCATGCAACTTACCACCCAAATTAATTTTACCTCCTTTTCTTCTCACTAATAGAGCTTTCATTTGGTGGTATTTCATTGCTGCTGACATTTTTACTTTTTTTGTTATTGATCGAAATTTAACGAAATTTTTGCAAAAAAATGCAATTTTTCACTTTCAGTTGTAAATTTTTTTAAAAAAAACGACATCCATATATAAATTTTTCTCTAAATTTATTGTTCTACATGTCTTTGATAAAAAAATAAATGTTTGGGTAAAAAAAAAATGGTTTGGGTAAAAGTATAGCGTTTACAAACTATGGTACAAAAATGTGAATTTCCGCTTTTTGAAGCAGCTCTGACTTTCTGAGCACCTGTCATGTTTCCTGAGGTTCTACAATGGCCAGACAGTACAAACACCCCACAAATGACCCCATTTTGGAAAGTAGACACCCTAAGGTATTCGCTGATGGGCATAGTGAGTTCATAGAACTTTTTATTTTTTGTCACAAGTTAGCGGAAAATGTTTTGTTTTTTTTTCCTTACAAAGTCTCATATTCCACTAACTTGTGACAAAAAATAAAAACTTCCATGAACTCACTATGCCCATCACGAAATACCTTGGGGTGTCTTCTTTTCAAAATGGGGTCACTTGTGGGGTAGTTATACTGCCCTGGCATTCTAGGGGCCCAAATGTGTGGTAAGTAGTTTGAAATCAAAATGTGTAAAAAATGCCCTGTGAAATCCTAAAGGTGCTCTTTGGAATATGGGCCCCTTTGCCCACCTAGGCTGCAAAAAAGTGTCACACATCTGGTATCCCCGTACTCAGGAGAAGTTGGGCAATGTGTTTTGGGGTGTCATTTTACATATACCCATGCTGGGTGAGATAAATATCTCGGTCAAATGCCAACTTTGTATAAAAATATGGGAAAAGTTGTCTTTTGCCGAGATATTTCTCTCACCCAGCATGGGTATATGTAAAAAGACACCCCAAAACACATTGCCCTACTTCTTCTGAGTACGGTGATACCCATAGAATTATTATTTTTTGGCACAAGTTAGCGGAAATTGATTTTATTTTTGTTTTTTCTCACAGTCTCCCTTTCCGCTAACTTGGGACAAAAATTTCAATCTTTCATGGACTCAATATGCCCCTCACGGAATACCTTGGGGTGTCTTCTTTCCGGAATGGGGTCACATGTGGGGTATTTATACTGCCCTGGCATTTTAGGGGCCCTAAAGCGTGAGAAGAAGTCTAGAATATAAATGTCTAAAAAAATTTACGCATTTGGATTCCGTGAGGGGTATGGTGAGTTCATGTGAGATTTTATTTTTTGACACAAGTTAGTGGAATATGAGACTTTGTAAGAAAAAAATAAAATAAAAAAATTAAAAAATTCCGCTAACTTGGGCCAAAAAAATGTCTGAATGGAGCCTTACAGGGGGGTGATCAATGACAGGGGGGTGATCAGGGAGTCTATATGGGGTGATCACACCCCTGTCATTGATCACCCCCCTGTAAGGCTCCATTCAGATGTCCGTATGTGTTTTGTGGATCCGATCCATGTATCCGTGGATCTGTAAAAAACATACAGACGTCTGAATGGAGCCTTACAGGGGGGTGATCAATGACAGGGGGGTGATCAGGGAGTCTATATGGGGTGATAACCCCCCTGTCATTGATCACCCCCCTGTAAGGCTCCATTCAGACGTCCGTATGTGTTTTGCGGATCCGATCCATGTATCCGTGGATCCGTAAAAAACATACGGACGTCTGAATGGAGCCTTACAGGGGGGTGATCAATGACAGGGGGGTGATCAGGGAGTCTATATGGGGTGATCAGGGGTTAATAAAGGGTTAATAAGTGACAGGGGGGGTGTAGTGTAGTGTGGTGCTTGGTGCTACTTATTACAGAGCTGCCTCTGTCCTCTGGTGGTCGATCCAAGCAAAAGGGACCACCAGAGGACCAGGTAGCAGGTATATTAGACGCTGTTATCAAAACGGCCTCTAATATACCTGTTAGGGGTTAAAAAAATCGCATCTCCAGCCTGCCAGCGAACGATTGCCGCTGGCAGGCTGGAGATCCACTCGCTTACCCTCCGATCCTGTGAACGCGCGCGCCTGTGTGCGCGCGTTCACAGGAAATCTCGCGTCTCACGAGATGACGCATAGATGCGTGACTCCGCCTGTAGCTGCCGCCTCCGGAACGCGATCCTGCGTTAGGCGGCCCGGAGGCGGTTAAAAACTGATTTTACAAACTTTGTTAACCCTTTAGGTGTTCCACAAGAGTTAATGGCAAATGGAGATAAAATTTCTGAATTTCAATTTTTGGGCAAATTTTCCATTTTAATCCATTTTTTTCAGTAACAAAGCAAGGGTTAACAGCCAAATAAAACTCTGATTCTGTAGTTTACAGAAACACCCCATATGTGGTTGTAAATTGCTGTACGGGCACACGGCAGGGCGCAGAAGGAAGGGAACGCCATATGGTTTTTGAAAGGCAGATTTTGCTGGACTGGTTTATTTACACCATGTCCCATTTGAAGCCCCCTGATGCACATTTTTTTATTTTTTAACACCCCCCCCCCCCCCCTGCAGCCGTCATTGTTATGTGCCGGCGGGCTGTGCACCCCCCCCCAGCACAGCCCGCCGGCACATAACAATGACGGCTGCAGGGGGGGGGGGGGGGTTAAAAATTAAAAGATGTGTCATTTTGACGTTTCTGATCCCCCTTGGTCACGGACCGCGGAGATCAGAAACTTCCGAAAGCGATGCAAACGGCAGGTCTGAAATGACCTGCGGTTTGCAGCAATCGCCGATACGGGGGGGTCACAGGACCCCCTCGGCATTGTCACAGTGTGCCTGCTGAATGAGTTCAGCAGGCATTCTGTTTCGATCACCGCTCGCAGCGCGGCGGTGATCAGAAATACACAGGGCGTACAGGTACACCGTGTCCTTAAGTACCAGGACATCAGGGCGTGCATGTGGAGCATTCATATGGAAATCACACTGTTTCTCTAACAAATACTCAGTTACTTTTTCTTTATCAATCTCTTTTTGAGCTTTCTTCAATTCCTTCTTTGCTCCGACAAAATTAGATCCTTGGTCAGAGCTAAGCTCTCTGACAGTACCTCTATTGGCTATGAAATATCTCAAGGCGTTGATGAATGCATCAGTTGACATATCTTCTAACATTTCCAGGTGAATTGCTCTGGAGCTCAGACATGTAAATATTAGTCCATATCTCTTGTACTCCTTGCGGTTCTGTTTGGTGATGAATGGGCTAAAACAATCCATTCCGCTATAAAGAAGTGGTGGTGATGAGTTTACGCGATCTGCCGGTAAATCTGCCATTCTTTGTTCTTCTGTAGCTCTACGTGCCTTTCTGCAGACTACACATTTAGGCCTCTTTCACACGAGCGAGTATTCCGCGCGGGTGCAATGCGTGACGTGAACGCATTGCACCCGCACTGAATCCGGACCCATTCATTTCTATGGGGCTGTGCACACGATTGGTGATTTTCACGCATCACTTGTGCGTTGCGTGAAAATCGCAGCATGTTCTATATTCTGCGTTTTTCACGCAATGCAGGCCCCATAGAAGGGAATGGGGCAGCGTGAAAATCGCAAGCATTCGCAAGCAAGTGCGGATGCGGTGCGATTTTCACGCACGGTTGCTAGGAGACTATGGTGATGGATCATGTGACGGACCATGTGATGAGCGTAGTGACGTCATCAAAGGTCCTATTCCTCAAAGAAGAAGACAGAAGAGATGCCGGCTGCGCGAACAAGTGGATTAAGGTGAGTTAAAAAATTATTTTTTTTAACCCCTCCAGCCCTATTGTACTATGCATTCTGTATTCAGAGTGCTATTATTTTCCCTTATAACCATGTTATAAGAGAAAATAATACAATCTACACAACACCTAACCCAAACCCGAACTTCTGTGAAGAAGTCCGGGTTCGGGTCTGGGTACCAAACATGCCGATTTTTTTCACGCGCGTGCAAAACGCATTACAATGTTTTGTACCCGCGCTGAAAAAACGCAAGGATGGAACGCAATCGCAGTGAAAACTGACTTGTTTAAGTGTTAAAATCGCACCATTTTCCCTGAACGCATCCGGCCCCAATCCGCCACTCCCGTGTGAAAGAGGCCTTACTTATATACTTTGCTATAACTTTGCTTCCTTTCACAATCCAGTAACCACCTTCTCTCAAACAGCTTTGGGTAAAGCTTCTTCCTTGATGCAAGGATATGTTGTGGTAGTGATCAATAATCAATCTTGTGAAGGTAGAGTTTTTGGGTAGAATTGCTGGATGCTTCACTCTGCTAGGTAACGATGCATTTTCCAGTCTCCCTCCCACATTCAGTATACCATCCTGCAGAACAAGATGAAGCTTGTACAATGGGTAGTTGTTTGGAAGCCTTTTAGGGTCAACTCTTCACTGTTGAATAAGTCTTATGACTGTTTCTTCAGCTTTCATTCTTTCTTCTACATTCAACAAATCCTTCTTTCTGATTCCCTTTGCCAAACGTTGAATTCGAGCTACTACGTTTGACTGTATTCCATTTTGAACATCTGACTAGTCTTTCAAGTATGTCATCTTGACACTTGGCAGCAGTGCTCAATGTTTGTACAACTTTTACTTCTGGATCACTCATAGACAGTTCTGTGTAACCTTTACTGGGCGTGATTTCCTTTTCCCAAAGGAACTCTGGACCTGTGAACCAATTAGAATTTTTTAATTCAGTTACATTTAGGCCTCTTGAAGTATGATCTGCTGGGTTATGCTTTGTGTCAATGTGATGCCAATTTTCTGGATTTGTTATTTCCCGAATGTTCTCAACTCTGTTGGCGACAAAGATATGGAATATTCGAGCTTCGTTGTTTATGTATCCTAGGACAACTTGTGAGTCTGTCCAAAAATATTCTTCATCTATTTCCAATTCCAATTCTTCTCTCAGAAACTTCCTTACTGATGCTGAAACTACGGCTGGTGTCAGTTCAAGTCTTGGTATTGTCTGAATACTGGTAGGTGCAACTCTGGCCTTCCCCATAACCAGGGAACAGTGTATATTTTCTTCTCCTATCACTCTGATGTAGGAGCACTGACCATAACCATAACTACTGGCATCTGAAAAATGATGAAGTTATATTTTCTTGTACTTTCCGAAATCATGAGGTACATAACATCTGGGTATCTGAACTTCTCTCAAGTTTTGCAAGTCTCTTATCCAACTCTCCCACCTTGGTCTCAAATTTTCAGGTATGGGCTCATCCCATAATTCTTGTAGTATTTCTTTTGCTCTGAGGATTACTGGGGCCAAGAATCCCAATAGATCAAATCTAGAAGCCACTGCGGAAAGAATGGTTCGTCTAGTTGCAACTTTCACTTCAATAGATACTTCAAAGAAGAACTTGTCGTTCTCTACATTCCATCTTAATCCAAGTATGTTTTGAACTGGAAGATGATCATAATTGAGATCTACATTCTTCATTGTTGCTGCACGTTCAGAGTCACTGATGGATTCCAGTACCTCTCTGTTGTTTGAGATGAATTTGTGAAGGCGCAGGTTTTCTCTTGCGTATAACTCTTGGCTTTCTTTCACTAGTTTGATTGCAGATTCTGTAGACTCTAGACTTATGAGACCATCATCTACATAAAAGTTTTTCTTCAGAAAATTTGCTGCTGATGGGAAATCCTTTTCATTCTGATTAGCCAGGTACTTCATATCATAATTGGCACAACCTGGAGATGATGCTGCTTTAAACAAGTGTACTTTTAATCTGTATTCTGCTGGCTCTGTATCTGTATGTCCATCCTCCCACCATAGAAACCTCAGGAAGTCTCTATCGTCATTTTTCACATGAAACTGGTGGAACATGTTTTCAACGTCACACATGACCGCTAACCCTTTTAGTAGATGATCATTCAATGCAACACCATTGTACTTTGCTGAGCAATCAAATACTACTTTAATCTTATCTGGTTTCTTTGAGTGGTAAACACCTTGATGTGGGATGTACCACACTTCTCCTTCTTTAGGTTTGTTATTAACTTTCTCTACATGTCCTTCTTCGAGGATGCCTTCCATGAATTTCAAATAATCCTGCTTGAATTTGGGATCTCTTCCCATCTTTTTCTTCAAACAATTCAATCTTGCTAGGGCAAGGTCGTTCTTTAAAAGGTAAGGGCATTTCAATATGACCTTGTTGATTCTGCTGAATACTTTCTTCTAGAGTGTGTACGAACTTTGTCTTCTTGAGATACACTCTTTTCTTTAGAACTTATGTCTGCAAAGTCGGATTCAAGGATCTTGATTACTTTTGCTGGACTTACAGTTGGTAACTCTTGGATAGATTTTCGATGACACAATCCTGTCACCTGTCTTGAGTTTGCGATCTGCTGTTTTCCTCCAACAACACCCCATCCTAGATCAGTTTGA
Source organism: Bufo bufo (assembly GCF_905171765.1). Taxonomy (NCBI): domain Eukaryota; kingdom Metazoa; phylum Chordata; class Amphibia; order Anura; family Bufonidae; genus Bufo; species Bufo bufo. The sequence goes on along the minus strand of NC_053393.1, from coordinate 548,583,296 downwards.
ACAGCGTAGGGTTCACCCTTTTCTCCTGTGATTACCTTTCGTGGTACCAAGGCTTCGGGACAATCGTAGCCTATCAACAGTCAAACACCAAACTCCTTCAGTGGGGACATTTCATGAGATATGACAGATAGGTGCTCCCATTCATTGGCTGTTTGTTTTACCAGGTAGGTATGCGATCTCGATCTAGAGGTATATCACCTTTTGTATAAGCTGGAGGTAGATCTAATGTGCAGTTTGAATGAAGTCCTCTAACTCTCAGTCCTTTGACCCTTTGACTGTTCACTAATGTGTCTTTCCACGTCATTGTGGTGAGTTTGAGCTTCACTGGTTCTGTAGCCACTTGTAATTTCTTGCAGATTTCTTGATCAATAAAGGTGACGTGACTCTGGAGATCCAGTAGCGCATAGGCGTATACCTTCTTGTTCCTCCTTTTAGGATTTGAAATGCACACTGGTACAACCATTGATGTGCCATTGCTTTCTCCTTCCCTCACTCTGCAAGAGAATACCGCTACTTTCTTTTCTTCCTCAGTATCTTTAGGTATTGAGGATTTATCCTTCTTTGGACGTTCTTGATGTAGTGGTGTAGGATGGCGTCCTTTGCAAACGCTGCATGTGGCCTTTTTTATTACACTCCTTAGTAACATGGCATCCAAAACACAGTTGGTTATCAAGTTCAAGTTTTTTCTTTTCATCTGGGGACTTCTCCTTCAATTGTTGGCACTTGTGTATGGAGTGGTTCTCTCCACAGAATATACATTTGAAGGTATAAGAGAAATATATATGACTGGCACTCACTATGTGGGTCACATCAGCATAATTTAATACAGTAAGATAAGGCAGAAAAAATATACAATATAAATCACACTATAAAACCACAGTTCCGGAAATCAGAATCTCTGTGGGACGCATGCAATAAAAATAATCACATTAAGATTGCACCCTAAAATATAACAATATAAAATATACAATCCACTGTCAGCAGCCCTCTCAATTGTAATACGGCCCTATGGAGGAAATTGTCCAAATACCACTTCTATCGCAAGCTTAATCCTGTATGGCAATATAATGTTCTTTGACAAGAAAAAGTTTATATTGTCCCTAGAGCACTGTCTTGATTGGGTGATCAGTTCCAGACTACAGCACCTTTCCCACACTGAGAAAGGTGGTGAGCTATCCACGTGAATCCACTTTTATACATTTGAAGGTAGTCTGAAGATTTGTCGGTTCTGTCTCTCTACTGATCCCAGTAGTGACTTTGAACTTGCTCTTGTAGGTATCTGGATCTTTAGCTACTGTGTTGGTTGCAAAGCTAGTTGCTCTTGTGCGTCTTGTATCTCTCACAGGCCTTTCTTCTAAGGATTTTAAGACGTAAGATGATGTTACTGGATTACATGCTATCCGTGCTTCCTTATTGATGAACTCCGAGAACTCTTTAAAACTTGGGAAGTTCTTGCCTAGATCTAACTGTTCAGTCACATAGCGATTCCATCTAGAAGCCACTTCTTCAGGTAGCTTAGTTAGCATCCTGTGGTTTTCTAGATAGTCGTTCAGTACTTCCAGTCCTTCAACGTGTGGGATGGCATTGCTGCATGCTTGCAGGAAGTCACCGTACTCTTGGAGTCTGAAGTGTTTTTTAGGACCTATTTTAGGCCAGTTATTCAATTTCTCTCTAAAAGCTCTTTGTACTAAGAAAGGATGACCATATCTTGTATTAAATTTTTCCCAAGCTTGCTTGTAGGCTTCTTTGTCTTTTCTATAGAGGTTACCTTCAAGAACTTTCTTTGCATCCCCACCAACATATCTCTGAAGGTAGAATAACTTATTATGTTCAATGATCATTTCAAAACTTGCCTTTGAAACTATGAACTTCAGTACGTCTCCTGAAAATACAGTGGGTTCCGGCACGGGAAGTCTAGCGAGGACTGTTCTCTGTTGTCCTTTTGGGACAATAGTTGTAACACTCTCCTGAGCATTGCCGTGACATCTAGGAATAGAATCATCCGGTTCTATTTTCTCACTTAGTTCTGAATTAGGTGAGTCCTTTTCTTTATCTTTTCTGGTAGAGATAGAGGGTATATTCACACACCTTTTTCCTAACACTGGACTAGGCCTCTCTTTGTTTTTCTGAGCAGGGATGGAAGGATAATAACTTATTCTCTCACTAAATGCTGGAGATTCCCTTCCATTCTCATGGGCGTAAGTAGTTAAGTAGGAGTCTGCTTCTTCACTTAGAACAGATTTGAACCTATGACTACTCTGATTCATATCCTCTTTGTGTACTCTGAGTCTGGCTTCTATGATCTTAACTTCTTTTTGCCTTTCCAGACTTTTCATCTGTTGGCGCTGTACCTTGATTTAAGCTTCCATTTGATGGCGTTGTGCATCCATTTCAGCTTCCTTTTTAGCGATCAGTTGGCGCTGCGCCTCGATGCCAGCTTCCATTTCAATTTCTGCTCTCTTGACAGCAAGTTGTTCAGCTAATTACTTTCTTTTGACTGAAGTAATTGAGGACTCTGATATGAAGGTGGCACTTTTGCTAGCGAAGGAAGACACACTTGAGATTGTGGTTCCCCCTAAGGACCTAACATAGTCTCTCATAAAAAGCTTGTTCATTCTACTTCTTGCTTTAACTTCATCATAGTTTGCTGCAGATGATAGTTCTCTCATGAGCTTTACTAAATCTTTAGTGACCGCAGTACATGTGTCCATGTTTCTTACCATATCTTGGGAAGGTGTCGTAAACGACCGCAGGTTGACATATGCTGCCATAAGCTCTGATTCAGATTCTTCTACCATCTCTACCATATCACTCAAGTTCCCTTTTATACTTTTCGTTTTAACTTTCCACGAATGCCTTTAATGTATAATTTCCACTTCTCATACATTCTGGTGAACTTTTTTTCCTTTTTAATGCTGCTTCTTGCTCCAAATTTTCCAGTACCTTGGGGGTCTGTTTTCTGGCACGTGATGAACATCTTAGTTCATCTGTTTGGGCTATATTTGTTTGAGGCAAGACTAATGCTGCATCAGACTCTTCTACCTCAGACAGGTTCCCTTGCTCTTCCCCCTCTACTCTATCTATCTTTGTATCCTCTAACAGTGGCATGGTAATACTAAGCTCAGACATTTTACTTTAAATGCTACAACAATCAATACAAATATTAATAGTCATTTCACTTTAAATGCAATATTGACAAATGCAGAAATAAATGACTTTCACTTTAAATACAACAGTAATAAATGCAGGCAATAAATGACTTTCACTTTTAATGCAATAAAGTCCTTGTAATACAAACTGTCCTTTGTTTTACTTTAAAGTCTTTATCTGAACACAAAAATGTCTCTTTATGCCAAAAACTATATGCAATGATAAGTAATAAAAGGAAAGCTCTGACCTTATTCTGAAGAGCAGGATATTGTGATCTGAAGGTTGCTGGAACAAATGTCTGTCTTAAAGGAGACTTGTCTTTTCTTGATGTGATGCGATGCTCTGTGCAGACTTGCGATGCTCTGTGCAGACTTGCGATGCTCTGCGCAGACTTGCGATGCTCTGCGCAGACTTGCGATGCGCTGGCTTGGATACGCTGCTGCAGGCTTTGGGCCTAGTGGCGGGAGACTAGCCGACTGCAGTACGTGTTCTATCTGTGGATAGCGGTGCAGGCAATTTAGCTCTGGACTTTGGCCTCCCACCATGCGTCTCTTTCTCTCTCTAGGGATCGCAGGATTGTTGGCGCTCTTTCTCTGACTATCTTGCCTTTGCCGTTCTGCCCCTTTAAGAGTCGGCTGCAGTTTGACTAATGCACACGTTCTATGGTCTTTATGGTAGCTCCGCTGAGATGTCTTTGCTTGTTCACTCAGGGAACAGCTGCTGCGCGACGGTATGTGCTGGCGCTCCGCTGCTCTAATGCGCCCTTTACTGTGTAAGTTGAGGAGCGCTATTGCTTCACCCTCTGAGGGTAATAGTTCCACTGTGGCAGGTGCAACACTATGAAGTGCCTTTTGCGCTGTGGCATTAGAAGAATTTTGATATCTTTGACTTTTAGTCTAACCAGACTGTCTATTACTCTGTAATTCCTCTATCACCGTTCTATGGAAACAGTAGCTTTAAAGAGCACACCAAATGCTTGAAATAACTTCTTTATTAACTTCAACTTTTCTTCAGATATAACACTGCCGCCTCCGCAGCAGATAGTCCATGTACAAAACACGTGTTGAAAAGATATCACAAAATGACGATATGCATAAGATGGTGGTTCAACTGTTCAATCTTGTCATTCAACATAAAATGGTGGATATATTTCTCTTTTGAGTATCTGTACTGTCACTTTAAGTTATTTAAGCACTTTATGATCTCTCTGAGAGGTATATCTGAGGTCTAACTAATAGTTCACTTGCTGAATTTGGTCACAATTTGCAGTATGCAGTTAGCAGTAACTATTTGCAGATTGGTTGAGTATGATCTGGTATGGTTGTATGCAATTTGGATTGCAGTATGGAATTTGAATGGTTGCAATTGTAGCTTGCAATTTGATTTGGTGGAACTGTAACTAAACACACATATAACTGGTTCAGTATACAGTTCTAATCACAATATTAACACTATATAACTGTTCTACATACCTATTTTGGCCTCTTGTTCCCATAAAACTGAACTCTGACTGGAACTCTGTGTCTGTTCAGCTCCTCTCTCTGGTGAGTAATGATTCTAGCAGCTCCTGCTAGGGGAATTCCCAGACAGGCTGTGTGTGAGGCTGGCTGTGATTGGTGAAAACTATTGCTGTGTAAGAAGCTGGCTGTGATTGGTCTATTTTTTTATTTCCTCCTTTGCCTCCAAGATCAGAACCTTTTTATTTACATAGTCCTTTTTTTCAATACACGCTTCTGGTAATGCTTTGTATCCCCCCGTGTGGCGATCAGAGGAGCTGGAGCTTGTGTACGGCAACCCCTGTCATAGTGAATGACAGGAGGCTGCTGCACAGTGTTTCCTACGGAGCCCCTGTCTGTAGCCGGGCTCGATAGGAAACTAGTAAAATCATTATCGACTCCAATGCTAGTTAACTACAAAAAGCTTATAGGGGTCAGAAAATGGCCCCAAAAAAAAAGTTGCAAATTTTTAGTTTTCCAGTATCAAAACGCAAGAAAAACTATACATATGTGGTATCCGCCAGATTTATACTGACCTGGAGAATCAAGATCACAAGTCAAAAATTTTTTTTTTTTAAACTGTGGCAAAGTTGCTGTTTTTTTCCCCAATTCCACCACCTTTGGAAATCTTTTTCACTTCCCACTACATTTTATGCAATATTAAATGGTTGCGTTGGAAAGTACAACTTGTCCTACTAAAAGCAAGCCCTCATACAGCTATGTGAATGGAAAAATAAAAAAAAGTTAAGGCTCTGGGAAGGCGGAGAGCACAAAACGAAAATGCAAAAGAAAAAAAAGACTCTGGGGTATAAGGGATTAAAATAAAACCTTTGAGAAAAAAAGTTTTTTCTTTGCATCAACATTTTCTGACAGCCATAACTTTTTCATATTTCTTTGAGGGCTTTTTTGTGGGTGAACTGTACTTTTTATTGGTACCATTTTTGTGGTGCGTGAAATTTTTTGATCATTGTTAGGGACCATGCACATAACTGTAATGCCCTCCAAGGCATACAGTCCGTGAGCGAGCCATATGTCCCGGAGCGGCATTGATCATGTGCACAGGAGCGCACAGCATCATGGGTTATGTGCGCGTTGGGCTGCGCGTGAGTCTACTGTCCCATAATCATACGTTTTAGTAATCTATGAAGCTGTGCGCTCCCGTGCACACAATCAAACGATCAATGCCGGTCCAGGACATATGGCCCACTCAAGGACCGAATGTCTCAGAGGGAATATGGTCGTGTGCATGGGCCCTTATTCAATATTTTTTTGTTTGGTGCGTGTGTGTGTTGTCTGGAGGGGGGGTCACCGAAACCGTGTTTTTAGTATTTTTACATTTTAATAGTAAATACTTATTTTTTGTTTATTTCTCTTTATATAAAACATTGGGAAGGGGGGGGGGGGTGATACTGTCTATAGCTTGCAGTACATGGCAGCCTCCCCTTTCTGCCTGCTGTTCCGCCATGTACTAGGCTTATTATGGCATATATAAGAGTAACAAAATAAGCAGTAGTAGATGGCAGAACAACAAGCAGGGGGGCGCAGAAAGGGGCCACAGATGAGGGCCAGGGGGGCACAGATAAGGGCCAGGGGGGCACAGATAAGGGCCAGGGGTGCAGACAAGGGCCCGGGGGGCACAGAACAGACAAGGGGCATAGATGAGGGCCAGGGCCCAGGGGTTTAGACAGGGGCCAGGGAGGAGTAGACAGAGGCCAGGGGGCACAGATAAGGGCCAGGGGTGCAGACAAGGGTCATGGAGGGGGCATAGATAAGGGCCAGGGGTTTAGACAGGGGCCAGGGAGGCGCAGACAGAGGCCAGGGGGCAAGGGCCAGGGCCAGGGATGAGGCACAGATAAGGGCCAAGGCCCAGGGGCACAGACAGGAGCCAGGGAGGTGCAGACAGGGGCAGGGTGGCGCACACAGGGGCCAATGGGGCACAGACAAGGGCCAGGGAGGCGCACACAGGGGCCAGGGTCACAGACAAAGGCCAGGGGGGCACAGATAAGGGTCAGAGAGGGGGCACAAATAAGGGCAAGGGGGGCACAGAAAGGCCCTGGGTGGCGCAAACAGGGGCCAGAGACAAGGGCCAGGGAGGCGCAGACAGGGGCCAGGGGAGCAGACAAAGGCCGGGGGGCACAGATAAAGGCCAGGGAGGCGCAAACAGGAGCCAGGGAGGCGCAGCCAAGGAGGACACACAGGCAGCGGGCACAGACATGGATGGACGATGGAAGGATGATGATGGACAGGCAAAAACTGTATTAAAGAGGGTCATGGGTCTGGACTTTGTTAACTAAGTAGCAGGACATGTAGAGCGGCACCGAGGGATTTCCCTGCACTTACTATTATATCTGGGCACTGCTCCGTTCGCCCGCTGTGGCTTTTGTTACCGTCTCCTGCACTGTATGATAATTACTACTATTAGAGCAGGGAGGAGGAGACTGCCCCTTTTCTCAATGGGCGTTCCTTCTCCCTGACTGTAGCGCTGTCCAATCGCCCAGGGAGAAAAAGGGAAGTCTCCTCCTACCTGCTCTGATGGTAGTAATTATCATACAGAGTAGGAGATGGTAACGGGGGTCACAGCGGGTAGATCCCTGGGCCCCGCTCTACATGTCCTGCTACTTAGTTAACAAAGTCCGGACCCATGAAAGGTCCTAGTCTTTAAATAATCTGACTGACACGCTGCCGGGCCCCTTGTCAGCTGCTTCCCCGGTAGTTACGCCACTGGTCCAGGGGTTCCTCACTTCTCAGAGCGTCCACATCGGCTTTTAACCCGATGTAGTCAGACAGCTGTCGGTCTAGGCGTTCCCTGAGGCTGGATCCGGAGGGCGGCTGTCAATGGGTTGGCTGAAAGAATGATCTCATATCCGAAGTGACCAACACATCTTCAAACCGCCCTATTCTTGCAGGCGCTGTAGGATTTGTACCCGCACTTGTTTCTCTGTGGGTGTAAATTCCTCTGCCAGCGCCCGCAACAGAAGAATTCAGCATCTCTCGCAGCAAGGCCTGGAAATGCTGCATTCTGACAGCCCTCTGTGATGCTGGTAACATGTCCGCCATTTTGTGTTTGTACAGGGGGTCTAAGTATGTTGCCACCCAGTACTGGTCCTTGCTCTGTTTGCTTTTTATACGGGGGTCCCTCTTCAAACACTGGAGCATGAAGGCCCCCATTTGCACTAAATTGGAAGCGGTGGAGCGCCCTGGCTCCTGCTCATCGTCCAGGAGAATGTCGTCCTCTGTCTCCTCCCCCATCCACAGACAACACCAGGGATCCCCGAAAAGTTTAAAGGCCCCCTCAAAGCCTGCTCTTCTTGCTCCTCCTCCTCCTCCCCCACCCAGCCACCATCCTCCTCTGACTCCTCTTCAGACTCCTGCTGACTTGTCTCAGATGGAGTAGCCCACCCTGGGAATTCATCCAGCATTGCGACTTCCTCATCTTCCAGCTCCTCGACGGCTTGATCAATGACACGATGCAATGCACGCTCCAGAAAGAAGGCGTAAGGTAGGATGTCACTGATGGCATCCTGGCTGCGATGTCACTGATGTACGATGTCACTGAGTGCATCCTGGTATCTCATCAAATGGCCGTAGAAGTCTGCATGCGTCGCGCATGAGCAGCCACTAGCGCGGTGAAAAATACCAAGCTCCCCAGAACCTATCCTACCGCAGAGTTCTTACAGGTAGTCGTTAACGGCACGTTTCTGCTGGAGCAGCCTATAAAGCATATACAAGGTGGAGTTCCAGCGCATCGGGCTGTCACAAGTCAGACATCTGACGGGCAGGTGGTGTCGCCGCTGAACATCAGCAAGGCGAGCCATGGGCATGTAAGATCTTCTAAAATGGCCAGAGATTTTCCTGGCCTGCCGCAAGACGTCCTGGACCCCAGGGTATTTGGCAACGAATCGCTGCACGACTAAGTTCAGGACGTGTGCCATGCACGGCACCTGTGCCATTTGGCCCTGTTTCAGCACGCCTAGCAGATTGGCACTGTTGTTGCACACCACTTTACCAACTGTCAAATTGAGCGGGGTTAGCCACTGATCGGCCTGTGACCGCAGAGCTAAAAGGAGTGCAGGAACAGTGTGGTTCTTGGCAATGTCTCTTGGCACGTGGAATAGGTTCTGGGGAGCTTGGGGGCGCAGCGGAAGAAGCGGTAGCAGTGGAAAAGGAGGAGTCAGCCGAGGAGGTGAAGAGGCAGGCCTGCATGCAATCCGTGACGGTAACACCAAATGCACACGGGAGCCACGGGTTACATGCTTGACGGCTGTCAGAAGGTTCACCCAGTGGGCAGAAAAAGTTATGTACCTTCCCTGCTCGTGTTTGCTAGACCACGTGTCTGTGGTCAGATGTATTATGGCACCGAAACTGTGTGTCAGAGATATATTCACTTGCCGCTGAACGTGGCCATATAGCTCTGGGATGCCCTTCTGGGAGAAATATTTCCTTCTGGGGACCTTCCATTGCGGTGTGCCAATGGCCACAAATTTTCGAAAGGCCTCCGAGTCCACCAGTTTATATGGCAGTAGTTGGCGGGCTAGCAAGAGGGTTATCCGGCGTCATTAATTTTTACACTTGAACATTTGGGTCACGGAAGCCTGCCTTCTGCCAGATGAATGCGACGACGGAACGGTTGAAGGTGGAGTGGAGGACAAATGAGAGGAGAAGGAGAAGAGGCAGGACGGTGAGCACTGGGAGTGAGGCTTTGTGGGTTCTGACGGCGTTGCTCCCACTGGGCTCGGTGATGGGAGGCCAGGTGCCTTCTTAAGGCGGTCGTCCCTAGGTGAGTTTTGGGTTTACCGCGACTGATGCCTTTGACAGCACAGGCTGCAGATGGAAACACTATTGTCAGCAGCTGACACGTTAAAAAAAAGCCCACACTGCGGAGCCATATACCGGCGTCCTGGGAGCGCCAGAAGTGACCGTGCATGGTGAATGGCTCGCTCCAGATACATTTGCAGTCTGCTTTTTGCCTCCTGTGCACTGCGAGCTCTGCCTGATTCTCCTCCTTCTCTGCTGCTCCGTCTCTCCCTCTGAACTCCCCTTCTCTTCCTCTCTTGACGTCTATCGACATATCATCATCGTCACCTTCACCACCACTGACATTTGAGATCTCGGAGTAGGCAGCAACAGTGAAGACCTCCCTCCTTGGGCTGATCTGGGTACTGTCGTCAGACCGCTGGGTGGCGGCCGTTGCTACCTCCTCTCCTCATCCGATGTCAAGAATGGCTGCACATCGGTATGGTCTGGGAATGGATGGAAAAATAATTCCTCTCACTTGAGTGGAGGGCTATGGTGGTGGTGATGTCTTTGGGGGTGCACACAGCAGAGAGTGAGAAGGGTGCTTTTACAGAGGATGAGGAGGGTGCAGAAGCGAAAGGCTGAGTGAGCCACTCAACCAACTCTGGTGCGTCCTTTGACGTAATCGCACGCAACTTCTCCAACTTCCCACTTAGGCTCTGGCCTGGTGCACCTGCCGAACCCCTACCACCCCTGCGGAAGGGCCTGCCTCTTCCTCTACCTGTCATTTTCAAAATGACCCTGTGACAAAAGTCCCTATAGAAGAGCAATATTTGTGGAAGCAAGTATATAGAACCCCTTAATGATTATTTGCTGGAAGCAGGTATATCAAACCCCTAAATCACACCACTTACAATTAGTTGTTCCAATAGCGTTTGTCCCTCTGTATAGCTGCGGTATCTCAGCAGAACCGCACACAACTGCTGCACAATACAAATGCACTATATAGAAATTATATTATAGGTAATTCACACCGCTGCCTCAATCAGTTTTTTGGCGGGGCAACTGGTATATCACACCAGTTGCAATTAGTTGTTCCAATAGCGTTTGTCCCTCTGTATAGCTGCGGTATCGCAGCAGAACCGCACACAACTGCTGCACAATACAAATGCGCTATATAGAAATTATATTATAGGTATATCACACCCCTGCCTCAATCAGTTTTTTGGGGGGGCAACTGGTATATCACACCAGTTGCAATTAGTTGTTCCAATAGCGTTTTTCCCTCTGTATAGCTGCAGTATCGCAGCTGCATACAAATGCACTATAATATACAGTACTTTCTATGTTAGACAGTATATTATAAGTATATCATACCCCTCAGTATGTCACACCCATCGATAGCACACCTATACCAGTCCTTAATAGGACTTTTGAGGCCCTATTAGCTAGCATTTGGTGTCCCTAACAGCCTGTCCCTGCTCCACACAGCAACCTCTCCCTACACTGGCAAAACACTGAATGTAAAATGGCGGCCAGATCGGGTTTATTTATAGGGTGGGGGTGTGTCCATGTGCTGAAACGTCTTAATTGGCTGTCCTGTCCCACCTGATGGATGTGTCATGGGTCAAAGTTTGGCGCAATGCAAAAGAATATGACGCCGGTGGACATCACCATATGTTCGCATGTTCGGGGAATGAGCAAAGTTCGCCGCAAAACGACCACCAGGCGAACCGCAAGGCCATCTCTACTCCCTGAGGCCTAGCAACAACAACCAAGGGGAAAAGACAAAATACAAGACACTTAGCTTCTGTTGTAGAGAGATGAGCAGGAACACAGGGAGAACCACACTCCAGCTTTTTCCAAAATCAAATGAAGCAATCTACGGGATTGTCAGAGGGGTTGGGGTCAGACTATAAAGGGTAGAAGTGATGACCACTGAGCAACAGCTGAGACAAGGGAAGTGGTCATTAACCCTATCAACACTGAATCAAGAGAAATCAAGGAGGCTGTTAGATTCCTTCACGCTCAACCAGTCTCCTTGATCTCCTGACATCAGTCACCTGAGGAACCGTGACAGTACCCCCTCTTCTATAGGTGACCTCCGGGCACCCAGGACCGACCTTATCAGGATGGGCTCTGTAAACGGCCTTCACCAGACGATTCGCATTAACATCGGCCGCTGGAACCCACATCGTCTCCTCTGGTCCGTAACCAGTGGTCAGTGGACGAGATGCTGGAGGGATCTACGAAGAATTCGGGAGTTCACAATCCGGCTGATTTGAAATTCTGAATTAACGTCCGCCACGACAGGAGCGGGAGGCAAGGAGGACGGCTCAACAGGTTCAACACATTTCTTCAACAACTTATGAAATACGTTATGAATTTTCAAAGCCTGAGGAAGTTTAAGACTGAAGGCTACAGGGTTAACAATGGCAGTGATCTTATATGGAACAATAAATCTTGGGCCCAACTTCCAAGAAGGTACCTTAAGCTTAATATTTCTTGTGGACAGCCACACAGAATCACCCACTCTCAGGTCCGGACCATTCATACGTCTCCTGTCAGCCACACACTTATACCTGTTGCCCATCTTTTTCAGGTTATTTTGAATTTTCCGCCAAATCGAAGACAAATAAGAGGAAAATCGTTCCTCCTCAGGAATACCAGAAGTTTGAGAACCAGAAAATGTGCCAAACTGCGGATGGAATCCATATGCCCCAAAAAACGGCAACTTATCAGTGGACTCCTGTCTACGGGTATTAATGGCAAACTCGGCTAACGACAAGAATGAAGACTCCTCCTGGTTCTCCGAAACAAAACATCTCAAGTAAGTCTCCAGATTCTGATTGGTGCACTCCGTCTGTCCGTTCAACTGAGGATGAAAAGCCGAAGAAAAGGACAATTGTACCACCAGTCGAGTACAGAATGCATTCCAGAATCTGGAAACAAACTGAGTCCCCCGATCAGACACCACTTCAGAGGGAATGCCATGTAGTTTCACAAGATCCAGAAGGCCGAGTATGTGTCATCTTAGCGCGAGCACAGGTACAAGAGACTGACACATAGTCCTCAACACACTTACGCAAACCCGGCCACCAAAATCTGCGCGAGATGAGATCGACAGTGGATCTACTCCCAGGGTGTCCAGCCAAGACAGTACAGTGATGTTCCTCAAATACCTTGTGATGTAAGTCTGAGGGAACAAACAATTTCCCTGGAGGACAAGAGTCTGGTGCATCCTCCTGGGCCTCCAACACCTTAGCCTCAAGATCAGGATATAGGGCAGATATGACTACCCCTTCAGACAAAATAGGACTAGGATCTTTAGAACTCACCCCCCCCCCCCCCCAGGAAAGCTGCACGACAAAGCATCCGCCTTGACGTTCTTAACCCCAGGGCGGTAGGTGACAATGAAGTTAAATCTGGTGAAAAACAGCAAGCATCTGGCCTGCCTTGGATTCAGTCGTTTAGCCGACTCAAGGTAAGCCAGATTTTTGTGATCAGTAATTATCGTAATCGGATGAATTGCTCCTTCCAACCAATGGCGCCATTCTTCAAAAGCCAACTTAATTGCCAGCAATTCCCTATTAGCCACGTCATAATTTCTTTCAGCAGTCAAGAGTTTTTTGGAAAAAAAGCACATGGGCGCCATTTACTAGGTGAAGGACCTTGCGACAAAACTGCTCCCACCCCTACCTCGGATGCATCAACCTCTACAATGAATGGCTGAGACATGTCCGGTTGCACCAGAATAGGGGCTAAAGCTAAACATTCCTTCACAGCAGAAAAGGATTGTAATGCTGCTTCAGACCAAACAGAGAAATCGGCCCCCTTCCTAGTCTGTTAAAAGTTTAACCGCAGTTGAATAGTTCAAGATGAATTTACGATAGTAGTTGGTGAATCCCAAAAACCGCATAAGCGCTTTCAGGTTTTCGGATCGATCCCAGGAATTGCACTTCCTAAACTGCAAATACAAATTTTTCCATCTTAGCGTACAATTTATTCTCTCTTAGGATCTGTAACACTTGTCTCACATGATCCTGATGAGTCTCCATGTCTGGAGAATAAATTAGTATGTCATCCAAATCTCCCCACCAGATGATGAAAGATGTCATTAAGAAAGTGTTGAAAAACCGCAGGAGCATTGGTTAACCCAAAAGGCATGACCAGATTCTCAAAATGACCCTCAGGGGTATTAAAGGCCGTCTTTTATTCGTCCCCCTCCTTGATCCTTACCAAAGTATATGCCCCCCTCAGATCCAATTTAGAGAACACCTTGGCACCGACAATTTGATTAAACAAATCCGGAATCAAAGGAAGGGGGTAAGGATCACAGACGGTAGTCCAGACATGGTCTAAGGGTACCATCTTTTTTTTTTTTTTTTAACAAAGAACAACCCAGCAGCCACTGGATGGTCTGATATGACCCTTCGGCAAGCTCTCGGTGATATACTCTCGCATAGCCTTTCTTTCGGGCTCCGAAAGATTATACAACCGAGATTTGGGCAGTTTAGCGCCAGGAATAAAAGATTGATGGGACAATCATACTCCCGATGTGAGGGTAACTCCTGGTTATCACTCTTAGAAAACACATAAGAAAATTTGGAAATGAACGAGGGTACAGTTTTAGTGGTGACCACAGAGAAAGACGTATTAAGACAGTTGTCCATGCAAAAATCACTCCAATCGAGAATCTGTCTCACTTGCCAGTCGATGGTAGGGTTATGTTTGCTTTACCATGGTAAGCCCAAAACCATCGGAGCAGGCAGACCTTCCAACACATAACATGAGATAGATTCCTGATGGAAATCACCTACTCTTAAATGGATGTCATTTACCACCTGCGACAGGCATTTTTGGGTAAGAGGTGCAGAATCAATTGCAAAGACAGAAATGCTTTTCTCTAGTGCACTGGTAGTGAACCGATGAAAGCGAACAAACTGTCCATCAATCAGGTTAACCCCTGCCCCACTATCGATAAATACCTCGATTTCCACCGTTTTGGACTCCAGCGCCACCTCAGCAGACAGGAGAAATCGGGTACTACCAGTAAATGACAAAAGTAAGTTTTCTTGCTCCCCACCCACACCACCAATAGTTATTTGGGGATTAAACGTTTTTCTTTTGTTTACACCTTGACACTGAATGTACGGGTAAATATTCACAAAATATCCCTTCTTACCACAACAAAAACAGACTCCCTTCATATTACCAGAGCTCTTACCAACAGTCTCAGGAGTGGCTCCCCCTAACTGCACAGGCACATCACAAGGTACAACCACAGGTGTCTCTTTAACATAAGTGTCAAAGGAAGCCGCCACCTTGTTTGACAGTACGTCTTGAGGGTGAGGACCCCTAAATCTCTCCCTCAGGCATCTATCAAGATGTACAGCAAGCTGCTTCCAATGACTCAGGATTTTCATGAAAGGCCAGCAGCCTCTCAGATAGACCCTGACAGAATTGGCTACAGAGAGAAGGATCATTCCATTCCGTATTCGTAGCCTATCTCCTAAATTCAGAGCAATAGATCTCTGCGGAGCGCTCTTCTTGCCGTAAACCACGTAACTTGGTCTCGGCCTGAGAGTTCCGATCCGGGTCATCGTAAATAAGACCCAAGGCTCTAAAAAATTAATCTACCGACTGGAGGGACGGTGACCCAGTCGGCAGAGAAAAAGCCCACAACTGAGCGTCATCTTTAAGCAAAGAAATGATCATACCCACACGTTGACTCTCGTTCCCAGAAGAGTATGGACGCAGCTTAAAGTATAATGTACATGACTCCCTGAACCGGATGAAATTGTCACTACCTGCAGAAAATCTGTCCGGGAGAGCCACCTTCGGTTCAGGGCAGGCCTGGTACCCAGCACCGGAACCAGCCGCCTGTGGTTTCTGAATCTGTAAGACTGTCGCGCGGAGGTTTGCTACCTCCAAAGACAGCCCCTGCATCTGTTCGACCAGTGCAGACATAGAATCCATAGCTGCACTGACCTGAACAAAAAATGGCGGTTATGGCAGTACAATATGTCACGGATGAGGTAAAGGAGTAAACACCACACCGACAACCAGGGGGGAAGGGAAAAGCCACTAGGCCTCAAAACTAGGTAAGGGAAAGGGTCACCACCTAAAGAACTCTACTCCTGGCCCTGACTCCTAACCGTATGGGCACCCCCTAAAGGTATAGATGCCCATACACAGGAACCTGGAAGCCCTAGAGAACCTGAGGAGCCCTAAAGATATTGGCAGGGCTGAGACAACCCGTTCCTTCCCAGATGAAGAAACAAGCGTCTCCCTGAGGCCTAGCAACAACAACCAAGGGGAAAAGACAAAATACAAACAAGCAAGACCCTTTGCTTCTGTTGTAGAAAGATGAGCATGAACACAGGGAGAACCACACTCCAGCTTTTTCCAAAATCAAATAAAGCAATCTACCGCATAGTCAGAAGGGTGGGGTCAGACTATAAAGGGTAGAAGTGATGACCGCTGAGCAACAGCTGAGACAAGGGAAGTGGTCATTAAACCTATCAACACTGAATCAAGAGAAATCAAGGAGGCTGTTAGATTCCTCCACGCTCAACCAGCCTCCTTGATCTCCTGACATCAGTCCATGACAGTATATCACACCCATTGCAATTAGTTGTTCCAATAGCGTTTGTCCCTGCAGTATAATATACACTGCTCAAAAAAATAAAAGGAACATATAAACAACACAATGTAACTCCAAGTCAATCACACTTCTGTGAAATCAAACTGTCCACTTAGGAAGCAACACTGAGTGACAATCAATCTCACATGCTGTTGTGCAAATGGGATAGACAACAGGTGGAAATTATAGGCAATTAGCAAGACACCCCCAATAAAGGAGTGGTTCTGCAGGTGGTGACCACAGAACACTTCTCAGTTCCTATGCTTCCTGGCTGATGTTTTGGTCACTTTTGAATGCTGGCGGTGCTTTCACTCTAGTGGTAGCATGAGACAGAGTCTACAACCCACACAAGTGGCTCAGCTAGTGCAGCTTATCCAGGATGGCACATCAATGCGAGCTGTGGCAAGAAGGTTTGCTGTGTCTGTCAGCGTAGTGTCCAGAGCATGGAGGCGCTACCAGGAGACAGGCCAGTACATCAGGAGACGCGGAGGAGGCCGTAGGAGGGCAACAACCCAGCAGCAGGACCGCTACCTCCGCCTTTGTGCAAGGAGGAACAGGAGGAGCACTGCCAGAGCCCTGCAAAATGACCTCCAGCAGGCCACAAATGTGCATGTGTCTGCTCAAACTGTCAGAAACAGACTCCATGAGGGTGATATGAGGGCCCGAAGTCCACAGGTGGGGGTTGTGCTTACAGCCCAACACCGTGCAGGATGTTTGGCATTTGCCAGAGAACACCAAGATTGGCAAATTCACCACTGGCGCCCTGTGCTCTTCACAGCAGGTTCACACTGAGCACATGTGACAGACGTGACAGAGTCTTGAGACGCCGTGGAGAACGTTCTGCTGCCTGCAACATCCTCCAGCATGACCGGTTTGGCATTGGGTCAGTAATGGTGTGGGGTGGCATTTCTTTGGAGGGCCGCACAGCCCTTCATGTGCTCGCCAGAGGTAGCCTGACTGCCATTAGGTACCGAGATGAGATCCTCAGACCCCTTGTGAGACCATATGCTGGTGCGGTTGGCCCTGGGTTCCTCCTAATGCAAGACAACGCTAGACCACATGTGCCTGGAGTGTGTCAGCAGTTCCTGCAAGACGAAGATGCTATGGACTGGCCCTTCCGTTCCCCAGACCTGAATCCAATTGAGCACATCTGGGACATCATGTCTCGCTCTATCCACCAACGTCACGTTGCACCACAGACTGTCCAGGAGTTGGCAGATGCTTTAGTCCAGGTCTGGGAGGAGATCCCTCAGGAGACCGTCCGCCACCCCATCAGGAGCATGCACAGGCGTTGTAGGGAGGTCATACAGGCACGTGGAGGCCACACACACTACTGAGCCTCATTTTGACTTGTTTAAAGGACATTACATCAAAGTTGGATCAGCCTGTAGTGTGTTTTTCCACTTTAGTTTTGAGTGTGACTCCAAATCCAGACCTCCATGGGTTGAAAAATTTGATTTCCATTTTTTTATTTTTGTGTGATTTTGTTGTCAGCACATTCAACTATGTAAAGAACAAAGTATTTCAGAAGAATATTTAATTAATTCAGATCTAGGATGTGTTATTTTTGTGTTCCCTTTATTTTTTTGAGCAGTGTACTTTTTCTATACCAGTCCAGGTCTGAAGTCACTTTGTGAGGCTTACGTAATAGAAACCACCCAAAAATGACCCCATTTTAGAAACTACACCCTCAAGGTATTCAAAACTGATTTTAGAAATGTCATTAACCCTTTAGGTCTTCCACTAGACTTCATGGCAAATGGACATAAAATTTAAGAATTTAGATTTTTTTGGAAACGCCATAGAAGGACATAGAAGGAGGGGAAAGCCATATGGGTTTTGGAAGGCAGATTTTGCAGGACTGGTTTTGTTTATACCATGTCCCATTTTAAGCCCCCCGTTGCACCCCTAGAATAGAAATTCCAAAAAAGTGAGTCCATCTAAGAAAGTACACCCCTCAAGGTATTCAAAACTGAGTTTACAAACTTTGTTAACCCTTTAGGTGTTCCACAAGAGTTAATGGCAGATGGAGAAACAATTTTGGAATTTAAATTTTTGGGGAAATTTTCCATTTTAACCCATTTTTTCCAGTAATAAAGTAAGGGTTAACTGCCAAACAAAACTCAATATGGGTTGCCCTGATTCTGTAGTTTGCAAAAACACCCCATATGTGGTCCTAAACTACTGTTTGGCCAAACGGGAGGACATAGAAGGAGGGGAACGCCATATCGGTTTTGGAAGGCAGATTTTGCAGGACTGGTTTTGTTTTTACCATGTCCCATTTGAAGCCCCCCGTTGCACCCCTAGAATAGAAATTCCAAAAAAGTTACTCGCTCTAAGAAAGTACACCCCTCAAGGTATTCAAAACTGGGTTTACAAACTTTGTTAACCCTTTAGGTGTTCCACAAGAGGCAGATGGAGAAACAATTTTGGAATTTCTATTTTTTTTTTAATTTTCCATTTTAACCCTTACTTTATTACTGGAAAAAATGGGTTAACAGCCAAACAAAACTCAATATGGGTTGCCCTGATTCTGTAGTTTGCAGAAACACCCCATATGTGGTCGTAAACTACTATTTGGCTAAACGGCAGGACATAGAAGAAGGGGAACGCCATATGGTTTTTGGAAGGCAGATTTTGCTGGACTGGTTTATTTACACCATGTACCCTTTCAAGCCCCCTGATGCACCCCTAGAGTAGAAACTCCATAAAAGGGACCCCATCTAGGAAACTACGGGATAAGGTGGTTGTTTTATTTTTAGACTATTTTAGAATAAATATGATTTTTGGTTGCTCTATATTACACTTTTTTGAGGCAAGGTAACAAAAAATTTAAATTCTAAAATTGTTTCTACATTTGCTATTAAGTTTTGTGGAACACCTAAAGGGTTAACAAAGTTTGTAAAGTAACTTTTGAATACCTTGAGGGGTGTAGTTTCTTAGATGGGGTCACTTTTTGGAGTTTCTAGTCTAGGCTACATCAGGGGGGCTTCTAATGGGACATGGTGTAAATAAACCAGTCCATCAAAATCTGCCTTCCAGAAACCATATGGCGTTCCCTTCGTTCTATGCCCTGCCGTGCGGCTATATAGCCATTTACGACCACATATGGGGTGTTTCTGCAAACTACAGAATCAGGGCAATAAATATTTAGTTTTGTTTGGCTGTTAACCCTTGCTTTATTACCGGGAAAAAAAGGATTCAAATGGAAATTTTGCCCAAAAATTGGTGCTTTGGCACCGTTTTTATTTAATATTTTTAACGCTGTTCAGCCGAGGGGTTTGGTCAAATGTTATTTTTATAGGGCAGATTCTTACGGATGCGGCGATACCTAATATGTCTACATTTTAAAATTTATTTAGATTTTACACTATATTATAATTTTAGGAACCCAAAAAAATTATTTTAGTATCTCCATAGCCTGGGAGCTACAGTTTTATTTTTATTTTTTGGGCGACTATCTAATTTAGGGGCTAATTTTTTGCGGGATGAGATGGCGGTTTTATTGGCACTAATTGGGGGTGCATATGACATTTTGATTGCTCGCTATTACACTTTTTGTGATGTTAGGTGACAAAAAATGGCTATTTTTTCCCGGGGGGTTGGGTTAAATGTTATTTTCATAGAGAAGATTTTTACGGACGCGGCGATGCCCAATATGTATGGCTCTCAGACTTTGGAGACACTAAGCAGGCATCCTCAAACTGCGGCCCTCCAGATGTTGTGAAAACTACAATTCCCACCATGCCCTGCTGATGGCTGTAGGTTGTCTGGGCATGCTGGGAGTTATAGTTTTACAACATCTGGAGGACCGCAGTTTGAGGATGCCTGCACTAAAACTAATATTTTTGGGGAAAAAAATTGTTTCCGTGTCTCCAAAGTCTGAGAGCCATAGTTTTTTATGTTCTCTAGGGGACTGTTGGGGATTATAAAAATTTTGTACTCCATGGAAGTGTGATGCTCCCTGAAGCAATCGATAACGCAGAGGCCCGGATGATCGGGGCACGTGTCGCACTGAGTGGTGGTGTCCTTCCGTATCCCCCTCCTGTAACACACTCTGCACTTTTTTTGGGTTCGTCCCTTCTCTCCAGTATAGGGGACCACACCTGGAAAGTGTTGGCCAGGGACGATCCGGGCGCCTCCAGTTCCCGAGGTACTCCGGCCTGCTCTTTCCAAGTCTGAAAAGATCAGGTCCTTGAGGACTGCCTCATAGAATTGTAGGAATGTCCCTGTGCTGCCAGCGCTTCGGATAGTACAAAAGAGTTGTACAAGGCAACCTGCCCCAAGTAGACCGCAACTTTTTTGTACCATGCCCGGGTTTTGCGCATGGCATTATATGGCTTGAGGACTTGATCAGAGAGATCAACCCCTCCCATATACCGATTGTAGTCGACGATAGTGGCAGGGGTGGGTCTAGGGTCTCACAGCTAAGTGCTGTGGACCCCAACCACCAGCAACAATAAATCAGATCAAGTGTTTTTGTTTTTTTCCCCTAACTTTTCCGTTCTATCCCTGCCTAATGGTGCCTCTCCCTCACTGACCCTAACCTACCTGGAGGGTGATGGGTACAGGAGGGTGATGGGTGCCGACGGGGGGATCACAGGAGCTGGTGAGGACAGTGCAGCAACAGGAAGAGGAGGGGAGAGAGGAGCGCCGGGAGTTTGAATCTCCCGCCTCTCTCCAGGACCAATCAGCACCATGGACAGCAGCCATCAGCACCACGACCAGCACCGCCTCTCCCAAATGCTCGGACTGTGATTGGTGGTGTGTAATCACACCACCGATCACCGTCCTTTTCCGGTTCATCGGGTCACCGGAGACCCGAATGGACCGGAAACGCAGCAAACCGCAGGTCTGAATTGATCTGCAGTTTGCTGCGATCGCCGATGGGGGGGGGGGGGGGTGTCACATGACCCCGCCCGGCGTTGTGACAGGATGCCCGCTGATGATTTCAGCGGACAGCCTGTTCCGATTAACCCCCGCCGCGCCGCAATCGCGTTTTGAAGTTCTTAAGGACTCGGCAAACGTGGCGTACCGGTACGTCCTAAGTCCCTAAGGGGTTAAGGACAGCCAGGTGCTGCCAAAACCCGGACCGCCACTTAAACTCCGGTCCGGTATTTGACCTCACCTGGCTGGACACCAGCCCAGCCGCACAGGCTGGGAGGAAAATACCTGCCTTACCAGACACAACCCCTCACTGTGTCACAACGCCTATAGTGTTCCTGGGATTTATAATACCCCCTACAGTGCCCCCAGTATTTATACTGCCCCCTACTGTTATAATGCTCACCCTGAAGTGCCCCCAGTATTTATAATGCCCCCTGTAGTTATATTCCTCCCTCCACCATACAGTTTAATGTAAATAAGGATACTTTCACATTAGCGTTTTTTGTGGATCTGTCATAGATCTGCAAAAACACTTCCGTTACCATAATACAACCGCATGCATCCGTCATGAACGGATCCGGTTGTATTATCTATAACATACCCAAGACGGATCCGTCATGAACACCATTGAAAGTCAATGGGGGACAGATCCGTTTTCTATTGTGTCAGAGAAAACGGATCCGTCCCCATTGACTTATATTGTGTGCCAGAACGGATCCGTCTTGCTCCGCACCACATCGCGGACAGAAAAATGCTGCTTGCAGCGTTATTTTGTCCGCGATGGGAACGCAACAAAATGGAACAGAATGCATTTTGGTGCATTCCGTTCCGTTCAGTTTTGTCCCCATTGACAATGAATGACAGATCTCAATAGCAGAATTGAAAACGCTAATGTGAAAGTAGCCTAACATCACACCATGTCTCCTGCCCCCTTCAAAATACAGTCCCATGTAAATAACATCACTCCCCTCCCTTCAGCCCCTCCAATATACAGTCCCATGTAAATAACACTATTTCCCTCCCTAGCTACCTTCAACATACAGTCCCATATTAATATCACCCCCTCCCCAGCCACCTCCAACATGCAATCCCATGTAAATATCACCCCCTCAACATTCAGTCCCATGTAAATAACATCACTCCCTCCCACAGCAGCCTCCAACATACAGTCCCATGTAAATAACATCATCCCCTCCCACAGCCCCAGTTAAATAACCACAACTCCCAGCATTGCTCTGCCTCTCCCTTCACTTCCTCTCCTCATGTACAGACATCACCACAGCTTCTTCCCCCAGGACTTCTCCTCTTTATCCTCCCCTGCACTGGTCACATGATGGTGACATCATCGCAGGTCCTTCTCAACCACTGCCTGTTTTACTGGTCATATAACCTGTGATGTCACCACAGGTCCTTCAGCTCTTCCAGTGTATTAGATTCAATTGTATTGCCCTCCTGAGGACTTACAGTTGTACCTAGCTGGCAGGCAGGACATTCGGGGCCTGGGACAAAACATCAGGGGCCCAGGCCCCGAATGTTTTAACCAAACAAACACCCCTGCTCTGCAATATGCTGCAAGACTGGCGCCCCCCAGTGGTGGTTCTGTTTATACCCCGGTGTATGTGCCTTCATGTTTTACACCCTCAATTTATAATGAAACAAGTTCTTAAACATTCTTTATCTATGCATCATGGGGTCTGGTCTGTGTATGTAAGTAGCTCATAATCTGGTCTGTACTTACCTATATCCTCTCCCATCTCTGCTCATCTCCTCCTTTTCTTCTTCATCGATGTTCCACTCATCTCCTTTTCTTGATGGTTTTCCTCCCTTCTTTCTTGATGCTTTACTCCTTCCTTGCTGTTCTCCTCTCCTCTTTTTCCTCACTGTTTTACTCTTCTCTTTCTTCCTTGATGGTTTACTCCTTCCTTCATGTTCTCCGCTCCTCCTTTTCCTCCATCACCTCTTCTTCCTCCTCTGCCTCTCCTATATCCTCGTCCCCTGACTCTCCTTTTTCCTCTGCCTCTCCTTTCTCAGACTCTCCTTTTTCCTCTGCCTCTTCTTTCTCCTCTATGTTACCTGCTTATCCTTCCTTGTTCTCCTCCTTCACCTCTTCTTCCTCCTCTGCATCTCCTATTTCCTCGTTCTCCGCCTCTCCTTTTTCCTCTGCCTCTTCATCCTTCTCCTTTTTCCTTTGCCTCTTCATCCTTCTCGTTCTCCGACTCTCCTTTTCCTCTGCCTCTTCTTCTTCCTCCTCGTTCTCCGACTCTTCTTTTTCCTCTGCCTCTTCTTCTTCCTCCTCGTTCTCCGACTCTCCTTTTTCCTCTGCCTCTTCTTCTTCCTCCTCGTTCTCCGCTGCTCTTTCCTCTTTCTCTGCCTCTTCTTCTTCCTCCTCGTTCTCTGACTCTCCTTTTTCCTCTGCCTCTTCTTCTTCCTCCTCGTTCTCCGCCGCTCCTTCCTCTTTCTCTGCCTCTTCTACCTCCTCATTCACTTCCACTCCTATTTTTCCTCAATGTTCTCATTTCCTTTTACCTTGAATTTTCATCATCATCCCTATTGGACGGAGAACATCTTACAATAAAATACTTTCTTGTGTGACAATGAATATATCTATAGGTTATGACATCCATAGAAATGATCTACGAGGAGTGGTTCAGTAGTGCTATAGTGACCAATCAGAAGGCTGTGTTTATCAGGTTTAGGTTTTTACTGATTTCACATGATATTGTTTTTTTTATAAAATGTCAGTCCAGCATTAGAGGTGATTATATTCAGTGCTTTGTCTATTTGGAGAATGTGGGGTAACATCCAGGAGAATGAAGACAATATATTGGAGTAACAGTCACTGATCTACACAATGGAGGAGAGTAAGGCTACTTTCACACCTGCGTTCGGGTGTCCGCTCGTGAGCTCCGTTTGAAGGGGCTCACAAGCGGCCCCGAACGCATCCGTCCAGCCCTAATGCATTCTCAGTGGAAGCGGATCCGCTGAGAATGAATCAGTCTGGCAGCGTTCAGCCTCCGCTCCGCTCAGTGAGCGGACACCTGAACGCTGCTTGCAGCGTTCGGGTGTCCGCCTGGCCGTGCGGAGGCAAGCGGATCCGTCCAGACTTACAATGTAAGTCAATGGGGACGGATCCGCTTGAAGATGACACCATATGGCTCAATCTTCAAACTGATCCGTCCCCCATTGACTTTCAATGTAAAGTCTGGACGGATCCGTTCAGGCTACTTTCAGACTTAGAATTTTTTTCAGACTATAATGCAGACGGATCCGTTCTGAACGGATACAAACGTCTGCATTATAGGAGCGGATCCGTCTGATGAAACATCAGACGGATCCGCTCTGAACGCTAGTGTGAAAGTAGCCTTATAATGACTGATGTTCCCATACGCCAGCATTGATCCCTCTGAACTGGAGTGACAGGCGCCTAATTTATTAAAAGGCAGATATAAATCTCTGGCACTTCGTGTGCGAGAAAGTGAAATCTATGCCAGTCAGGGGCTGGCGTAGACATGGGCTATAACTTACCCCATAGATTATAGTAAATGCGGAGGCCCATGATAGACTCTGCTTCTGCAGCTGAGCCCCACCCTACTTCAAAAGTCACAAATTATGGTGCAAATATACAGTGTGGCATATTTTTGGACTTTTTTTTTTTTAACAGCAGCATAGTGGTGTAATATCCTTTTTATTGCACCAGTTAATAGTGATCTGTACATCAGATGTTCTGCTGCCTTTTCTTCCATAAGATATTCCTCAGTCTCCTCATCCTGTTCCACGTCCTCCTCCTCCAATCCCTCTCTACTGAATCTCCACAGAAAAATCCATGATAAACACGCATGGAAATCATGCAGGAATTTTTGTTTTGTGTGGGATCTTCTACTGCAGTTTATGCCCTAAGGCTGGGTTTCCACATAGCAGCTGCAGAGAGCCGTAAAGCAAAACTGCAGTAATTTACAGTAAGCACAGATAAAGCATTGGATTTGACATCAGGACCCCAGTGCTGCAAAGGACCAGTGCTGACCACTGAGCCAACAACGCACTAGCATCCTGTGGCTGCCGTCACACAGCTTGGTTTTTTTATAGCATTTTTTTGACCTCTGTGGTACTGTGACAGCACCCTCAGGTTGCTTTCATGCATAGGACAGATTTACTAATCCTGTCTACTATTTAGCCAGGGTAAAAGTCGATATGCCAAATGTAGAACTGTGGCTGATATTAGATGATAAATCTTATAATTTTATTTCACCTAGCAGTTGGCCTACTTTGCACCAGAATTGTGCCCATCATGTCCATCCTCTGGTAAGCCATGGCCGCTTTCAGGGAAAAGTCAGTTGCAGCACAAGACCCTCTAAACCTGTGATGGCTAACCTCCGGCACTGGTAAAACTACGACTCCCAAGATGTACACCTGCTTGGCTGTTCTTAGAACTCCATAGAAATGAATGGAGCATGCTGGGAGTTGTAGTTTGGAGAGTGCCGGAGGTTAGCCATCACTGCTCTAACCCTAATGATTAGCACTGGCTTAACCACAGTGAATTTCCGGGCTACAATCGCCTGGAGTAGTCTCAGATTGACCAGTGATATAGAGTAGCAAATGTAGTCCGGTAACAAGGTCAGAAACTGGAGATGCACAGAACGACCAGGGGCAAAGAGCATAATAAAGTCTAAAGCAAGCCAGGGGTTTGAGTCATAGGACCACAAGTGTCAGAAATCCAAGGGCAGAGAGAGAGAGTACCAAAGTCTTGAACAAGTGGGAGTCAAAGATGCGGAACAGCAGGTCTCGGGGACAATGCAGGAAAAGAGCAATAAACAGGTCAGAGAGAAGTCGAAGGGTCTGCAACTATGAGGCAATCGGGAAACAGCCAGGCTCAAGCAGAGAGGGACCATAAACGGGCAGTCTGCAGACCACAAGGGGGCTTTAACTCTGCTGCCCATGCCGTCATGCATGCCTTCGCATCCTGGCACAGCAGTGCAGCAGATCTGGACTAGAGCCTGGCGTGGACAGGAACAGTAAAGAAACCCGAGTCCTGGACGGCTCTTTAACTAGGTCAATATCAGATCATGGAAGTCCAACTCCTGGCATCCTGACTAATCTTCTGTTTGAGAAAGCAGAAGGATTTGTGCTCAGGTACTGCCATTCAGCTTCAATTCAAGTGAATGGGCGCCATGCTGTAGGACACCAATGCTGGAAGCTACACAGTGGACGGAGCCTTCTGCTTAAACCCACTGCCTGAAACAGCTTAATGCATGGGGGTGCCGGGTGTCACACCCCCACTGACCTAATAGTGATGACCTATCTTAAGGAAAGACCATCAATATCCAAGTTCTGGGGAACCCCCATAGCCCCTTCTTGACACAGTGATTTTCAGTTTTTTTAACTCCTGTCATTTAACTCTTTTATTTTTACGATCACATAGCCGTATGAGGGCTCATTTTTTGCAGGACAAGTTGTCCTTTTTATTGGCACCATTTAATATTGCATACGATGTAGATGCAAACTGGTAAAAAAAAAAATCTAAATGGGGTGGAATTGGAAAATGAAAACAATTCTGCAACAGTTTTATGTGTTTCCTTTTTACAGTATTTACTATGCAGTAAATCTGACCTGTTCTCTTCATTTTCCAGGTCAGTACGATTACAGGGATACCACATTTATATAGTTTATTGGGTTTTGTTTTTACGACGTTCCCTATGAGATAAAACTAACCTGTTCCCTTCATTCTCTGGGTCAGTACGATTACAGCGATACCACATTTATATACAGTACAGACCAAAAGTTTGGACACACCTTCTCATTCAAAGAGTTTTCTTTATTTTCATGACTATGAAGGAATCAAAACTATGAATTAACACATGTGGAATTATATACATAACAAACAAGTGTGAAACAACTGAAAATATGTCATATTCTAGGTTCTTCAAAGTAGCCACCTTTTGCTTTGATTACTGCTTTGCACACTCTTGGCATTCTCTTGATGAGCTTCAAGAGGTAGTCTCCTGAAATGGTTTTCACTTCACAGGTGTGCCCTGTCAGGTTTAATAAGTGGGATTTCTTGCCTTATAAATGGGGTTGGGACCATCAGTGGCGTTGAGGAGAAGTCAGGTGGATACACAGCTGATAGTCCTACTGAATAGACTGTTAGAATTTGTATTATGGCAAGAAAAAAGCAGCTAAGTAAAGAAAAACGAGTGGCCATCATTACTTTAAGAAATGAAGGTCAGTCAGTCAGCCGAAAAATTGGGAAAACTTTGAAAGTAAGGGCTATTTGACCATGAAGGAGAGTGATGGGGTGCTGCGCCAGATGACCTGGCCTCCACAGTCACCGGACCTGAACCCAATCGAGATGGTTTGGGGTGAGCTGGACCGCAGAGTGAAGGCAAAAGGGACAACAAGTGCTAAGCATCTCTGGGAACTCCTTCAAGACTGTTGGAAGACCATTTCAGGGGACTACCTCTTGAAGCTCATCAAGAGAATGCCAAGAGTGTGCAAAGCAGTAATCAAAGCAAAAGGTGGCTACTTTGAAGAACCTAGAATATGACATATTTTCAGTTGGCTTCACACTTGTTTGTTATGTATATAATTCCACATGTGTTAATTCATAGTTTTGATGCCTTCATAGTCATGAAAATAAAGAAAACTCTTTGAATGAGAAGGTGTGTCCAAACTTTTGGTCTGTACTGTGCCTCTTCCATCCAGTGACTTCTCTTCTCTGATGTAGACATTCTCTTTCCTCTTCTTCTCCTGTTAGACCAGACCGCCATGGTGACTTCTTTTAAGCGCCTCGTCTCTGCAGAGTTTAACAAATAGACATCTTATTTTCTTACCTTTCCATCATCCTCCCACCTTCTCAACACCCCATCCTGCTGCCCCAATACTGTGTCCACTGTGCTCCCCAATACTTTCCTGCAGAAACAGTCCCCCTGAAAATACTGGTACCACACAGATAGTGCCTCAGTACAAAAACACCCCTTTATTTTGTGCACTAGAACAAAAAAATCCCCCCTTCCTTTCAGATCAGACCCCCATATAAAACCCTAAATGAGATCCCCCAATCTGAGACCAAACCCCTTTAGATCTCTTTGTCAGACCCCATATAAGACCCCAGTTTTAAACCTCAGATCAGAACCCCATTAGACCTCCATGTAAGACCCCGACCCAATATCAGACCTCAGATAAGACCCCCATTAGACCTCCAGACACCCATTAGACCTCCAGACCCCCATTAGACCTCAAGACTGTCATATAAGACCCCCATTAGACCTCCAGACCCACATATCAGACCTCAGACCAGACCCCCATATCAGACCTCCAGACCCCCATTAGACCTCCTGACCACCATATCTGACCCCCATTTGACCTCCAGACCCCCGTCAGATCTCCAGACCCCCAATCAGACCTCCAGACCCCCCAGTAGGACCTCCAGACCGCCCATTAGACCACTCCAGACCTCCTGTCAGACCTCCAGACCCGCCCAGTCAGGCCTCCAGACCACCCATATACCACTCCAGACCCCCATATCAGATTGTAATACCTCTCCTGCCGTCACTCTCCCTGTCCTGGCTGTCTTCTCTTCTCAGGGCCGGCGCTGCAGTTACCTGACCTCCTGCAGCGTCAGGTCAGAGTGCGCTCTGTACGTCCCAACGCTGCAGGCAGCCAGGGCACAGCAGCGGACCCAGAGAAGAGCGAGCAGGAGGAGGGGTAAGTACTGTACAGCACTCACAATGCTTCTCTCCCCCTTCTCCTGCAGACTAGTGAGCGCTTCTATTAGGGAAGCTATCGCTAGTATTCCCTTTATAAGATGGACTGCATCTTATAGAAGGAAAAGCAATAAGCGCTTCCTTCTGTATTAGTAACATAGTAACATAGTATATAAGGCCGAAAAAAGCCCTCTGTCCATCCAATTCAGCCTGTTATCCTGCAAGTTGATCCAGAGGAAGGCAAAAAAAACCCTGTGAGGTAGAAGCCAATTTTCCCCACTTTAGGGGAATAAAAAATTCCTTCCCGACTCCAATCAGGCATCAGAATAACTCCCTGGATCACCGACCCCTCTCTAGTAGCCATAGCCTGTAATATTATTACACTCCGGAAATACGTCCAGGCCCCTCTTGAATTTCTTTATTGTACTCACCATCACCACCTCCTATTGATGGAAGCGCTCATTGCTTAAGTCCTGGCACCCCCCCCCCCTGGCACACCACTGGGCTTGAGCGAATAGAGCTTGGGATCATAGATCCGAAGTCGATTCTTTCAAACACTAAGGAAGGGTCCGCACACAGCTCATAAATTATTATATTTTTAAAAAATATTGTTCGTAAAAACCATTTCAGCGAATTCCATGTTATAAAATGAAGATGCCGCTCTTTCTCTTCTGATCGCTGCTGTGTCCACATGTGGGCTGTTTCTGCACTTGGAAGAAATTGTGTAGAACATTATTTGGTGCTTTTTTCTCCTGTTTAACCATTGCAAAAATAAAAAAATTGGGGGTAAAGTAACTATACTGGGGAAAAAAAGATTTTTCATTTTCACGGTCCAATGTTAAAAAACCCTATAAAACAACTGTGGGGTCAAAACATCACTACATCCTTTGCTGAGTTTCTTGTGGGTGTAGTTTCCAAAATGAGGATATTTCTTAGGGTTATTCAACTGCACTGGTACCTGTGGGGGGGGGGGGGGGGGGGGGGGCTGCAGGTTCAACATTAGTAAATGCCTTGTATTCACTGTATATTATTATATAACAGGTGACCGGTGTATTATTATAACACTATTATGATATAACGGGTGACCGGAGTATTATTATAACACTATTATGATATAACAGGTGACCGGAGTATTATTATAACACTATTATGATTTAACGGGTGACCAGTGTATTATTATAACACTATTATGATATAACAGGTGACTGGTGTATTATTATAACACTATTATGATATAACAGGTGACCGCTGTATTATTATAACACTATTATGATATAACTGGTGACCGCTGTATTATTATAACACTATTATGATATAATGGGTGACCGGTGTATTATTATAACACTATTATGATATAACAGGTGACCGCTGTATTATTATAACACTATTATGATATAATGGGTGACCGGTGTATTATTATAACACTATTATGATATAACAGGTGACCGCTGTATTATTATAACACTATTATGATATAACGGGTGACCGGTGTATTATTATAACACTATTATGATATAACAGGTGACCGGTGTATTATTATAACACTATTATGATATAACAGGTGACCGCTGTATTATTATAACACTATTATGATATAACGGGTGACCGCTGTATTATTATAACACTATTATGATATAACGGGTGACCGGTGTATTATTATAACACTATTATGATATAACGGGTGACCGGTGTATTATTATAACACTATTATGATATAACAGGTGACCGCTGTATTATTATAACACTATTATGATATAACAGGTGACCGCTGTATTATTATAACACTATTATGATATAACAGGTGACCGGAGTATTATTATAACACTATTATGATATAACGGGTGACCGGTGTATTATTATAACACTATTATGATATAACAGGTGACCGGTGTATTATTATAACACTATTATGATATAACAGGTGACCGCTGTATTATTATAACACTATTATGATATAACGGGTGACCGCTGTATTATTATAACACTATTATGATATAACGGGTGACCGGTGTATTATTATAACACTATTATGATATAACGGGTGACCGGTGTATTATTATAACACTATTATGATATAACAGGTGACCGCTGTGTTATTATAACACTATTATGATATAACGGGTGACCGGTGTATTATTATAACACTATTATGATATAACGGGTGACCGGTGTATTATTATAACACTATTATGATATAACGGGTGACCGGTGTATTATTATAACACTATTATGATACAACAGGTGACCGGTGTATTATTATAACACTATTAGGATATAACAGGTGACCGCTGTATTATTATAGTGACATAATGACTGTTATATCGTGACTCTGTGACATCTCGGGGTCTGTTTTCTGGCCCTATCACGATATTACTATCACGAGGTGCCCTCTCATGCTGATTCCAGTCGCTTCCCTCCAGTGTGAGGCCCGGGGCCGCCGCCTCAGTCTCCTCACACACAGAGCTGCGGAGGGCGGGGCTAAGGGTGACGTCATGCCGCAGGGTACGTCCCGCCGTGTCGTCACATCCGGGACCTTTCTCTCGCCGCCGCTTTCTTTGGCGCTTCAGCCTCGTCGCCGCTGTGTTGTGAGGACGCCGCTCGCCGGGTGGGTGACTGGACGGGGCCGCCCTTCTCACGGACGGCTTTCTTCTCCGGCCTGTAGCGCCGCAGTGCCGGGTTGTCGGGGCGGTATATCACTCTGTATAGGGCGCTCAGAGCTCGGGCACTCCGTGTGCCGTCCTGAAGAGCGGTGCGCGAGGCCCAGACAGGCAGGCGGTGGAGGTGGTGAGGAGGCCGGGGTCTGCCGGGCGGGTTACAGGGAGGATGGATGGATGGGTGGTCGGGAGATAGAGGCGGCAGCTGGGGCCGGGGATGTGGCGGCGGCAGCGGGCGTGCGGCAGGAGGAGGAAGGCGGGAAGTGCGGCTGCGCTGGAGCCTGCAGCCTCACACCCCCGGGACAGTGCAGCCCCCAGAATGTGCTCCTCGTGATGGGGGCAGGGAGGGATGGAACAGTCTGTGCCCCCCAAGTAGTGCTGAACCCCCCAAATACTGCAACGTGCGCCCCTCCAGAAGGAGCGCTGCGCCCCCTGGTGGTGGTGGAGGCGTCTGCAGCTTTCAGGACACAGAGAAAGGATTACAGCTCCTCAAATGTGGGGAGGTCACCCCAAAATATCACCTCCGCCCCCTGTGTAACCGTCCAGAATCTGCATCTTCTCAATGGAATAAAAACATCTACAGCGAGAATCAACATGTAGATTTCAGGTGTAACTACTGACTGTGAAGAATAGTGAGTGCAGCTCTGGAGTATAATACAGGGTGTGATTCGGGATCAGTACAGGATAAGTAATGTATGTGCACAGTGACTGCACCAGCAGAATAGTGAGTGCAGCTCTGGAGTATAATACAGGGTGTAATTTGGGATCAGTACAGGATAAGTAATGTATGTATACAGTGACTGCACCAGCAGAATAGCGAGTGCAGCTCTGGAGTATAATACAGGATGTAACTCAGGATCAGTACAGGATAAGTAATGTATGTACACAGTGACTCCACCAGCAGAATAGTGAGTGCAGCTCTGGAGTATAATACAGGATGTAACTCAGGATCAGTACAGGATAAGTAATGTATGTACACAGTGACTGCACCAGCAGAATAGTGAGTGCAGCTCTGGAGTATAATACAGGATGTAACTCAGGATCAGTACAGGATAAGTAATGTATGTACACAGTGACTGCACCAGCAGAATAGTGAGTGCAGCTCTGGAGTATAATACAGGATGTAACTCAGGATCAGTACAGGATAAGTAATGTATGTACACAGTGACCGCACCAGCAGAATAGTGAGTGCAGCTCTGGAGTATAATACAGGATGTAACTCAGGATCAGTACAGGATAAGTAATGTATGTACACAGTGACTCCACCAGCAGAATAGTGAGTGCAGCTCTGGAGTATAATACAGGATGTAACTCAGGATCAGTACAGGATAAGTAATGTATTTACACAGTGACTGCACCAGCAGAATAGTGAGTGCAGCTCTGGAGTATAATACAGGATGTAACTCAGGATCAGTCAGGATAAGTAATGTATGTACACAGTGACTCCACCAGCAGAATAGTGAGTGCAGCTCTGGAGTATAATACAGGATGTTACTCAGGATCAGTACAGGATAAGTAATGTATGTACACAGTGACTGCACCAGCAGAATAGTGAGTGCAGCTCTGAAGTATAATACAGGAAGTAACTCAGGATCAGTACAGGATAAGTAATGTATGTACACAGTGACTGCACCAGCAGAATAGTGAGTGCAGCTCTGGAGTATAATACAGGATGTAACTCAGGATCAGTACAGGATAAGTAATGTATGTACACGGTGACTGCACCAGCAGAATAGTGAGTGCAGCTCTGGAGTATAATACAGGATGTAACTCAGGATCAGTACAGGATAAGTAATGTATGTACACAGTGACTGCACCAGCAGAATAGTGAGTGCAGCTCTGGAGTATAATACAGGATGTAAGACAGGATCAGTACAGGATAAGTAATGTATGTACACAGTGACTGCACCAGCAGAATAGTGAGTGCAGCTCTGGAGTATAATACAGGATGTAACTTGGGATCCCCATGTAGTACGTGTATCTGGTGCCTCCTTTAGCTCAGTAGTTTTTCCTCCTTGGTGAGTTATAGTGTAAGTCTTTATCAGATGAGATTGGTGATGTCAGAGGGGGGCTGTATTCGTGTATATTTGGGGTGATGCTTACTACCCGTGTCATCCGGTTTGCCTTCTCTCCTCAGGTCGCCTCCAGTTTGGCGCAGTGTTCCTTTTATTGCTACCGGTTTCCTTTCATCTGCTGGTAAGTAATCACTGGGTCGCTCGGCCTCGTCTGCCGGCAAACACAGGTTAATGGGGAGGGCTCTAAGTGTGCTGTGGAAAGTAAGTGAACCCTTTGGAATCAACTTGATTTCACATTATTTTCTGATTACGCTTGATTGTTAGAGACGAAGGCCTTGTAACCGGATCACGCGCCGCAGTCGTGTCTGTATCCGCAGGGCGAGTAAGTGACCCTCTGGCTGATTGCAGGAGGTGTTTCATGTAGATGTGGTGCACGGCTAATTGTTTTTTTAATACATTTTTGGGGAAAGGGGGTGATTTTGAATTTGATAAAAAAAAAATATATATATATATGAAATTAGATTACCACGGCACCCGAGGGATTAAATGTGTGCGACGTTATCGTCCATTGCACACATGAACTTTAGGTGCCTGCTGTTTAAAACCCATTGGAGACTGTAGTTTTTTGTTTTTTACTTCCCTGTCTTCCTTGTGAACAGAAATATAAAAAGGTTATGGCTCCTGTCCATATAAGGGCTTTCTGTTTACAGGACAAGTTCTTTCTAAAGCCGCCATTAATTATGTCCTACAATGTAGTGAGAAGAAATAAATCCAAATGGGGTGGAATCGGAAAAAAAAATGCAATTCCTTCACCGTTTTACTGGTTTTGTCCCTATGGCATTTCATTTGCGGTAAAAGTGACCCGTGCCCTTCATTCTCTGGGTCAGTACGATTACAACGATACCCCATATGGATAGTTTTTTTTAAGGTTAAATAGTGTAAAAATAAAGTCAAAAATCACCATATTCTGACCCCCATAGCTTTTTAATACTTCTGTGTACAGAGCTGTGTGGGGGCTCATTTTTTGCCGGACAATCTGTATTTTATATTCATACCATTTTGGAGTGTGTGACTTTGATCACATTTTATTACATTTTTTTGGGTAAGAGAAGTGACGAAAAAAATCACAAATCGGCCATTTTGATACTTTGTTCTTTTGCGCTATTTGCCGTATTACAAAAATATTTTTATATTTTAATAGTGCGGGCGTTTTTGGGCGCGGTGATGCCAATGATGTTTATATTTTGGTATTTATGTGTTTATTTTTTTTTTTTATTCTACAGAAAGGGGGTGATCTAAATGTTTATATTTTTAATTTATTTTTTTAACTTTTTTTTGTTTTGTTTTTGTAGCCAGTGTTTGAGGCTGCAAGACTCACAATTTTTTTTTTTCCCTTTACTATCACCATGTCCCATAGAGAAGCATGGTAATGGCTGAATTCCTTATTTCTTATGTTGACCTGCCACCTGTTGGCCAGCATAAGAATTGCAGCTTCAATACCCAGCTTATTAAAGTCAATTACCGGCATCCCCATTGTCTGCCGAGGATGCAGACGATGATCACGGCATTAAAATAATGACCGCTATCGACGTTATTGCTAGTCGCGGTCATTAGCCACGGGTCCATGCTATTTCAAACAGCGGAGACCCGCTGGCCATGCTCCAGTGCCGTTCATGTGTGGTGCTGGTATTTTCGTAAAGAGGTTGGGAATGGGTTAATAAAAGGCTCATACTAATGTATTGTGATTCTCCATATTGCCTTCTTTCCTGGCTTGATTCATTTTTCCCTCATTATAAACGCCTTGTTTCCATGGTTACAGCCACCCTACAATCCAGCTGCGGTGGTCAGCTTGCGCACTATAGGAGGAAGCGCTGGCTCTTCTCGTGGTCTGTCGGGGACATAAAGCAAATGCTTTATATAAAAAAAATGGATCAAAAGAAAACATTTCAAAGGGAGTTGATCCTCGAGGTGGACATATAAAATGCCCATAAGACGCGCCTAGGTTTTAGCGGACGACAAAAGGAAAAACATTTTTTTTTATTAGGGGGTCTGACCTGAGGTCTGTTAATTAGAACTCGGCTGACAGCCCCAATCAGACCCCCAATGTTACCAAGACCTCAGCTCTGACCACAATGTGAGTGACCCCCCAATCGGACCTCAGATAAGAGCCCCAATCTATAGAAGACCTCCGATCAGCCCCTATGCCTCCTATCATTGGAACATAGTCTGTGAGGTACCGGACTGGCATCCTGCTAAGTGCAGGAGCGCACAGAGCCATTGGTTGCTATGAGGACGAGCGCTTCCTGCTGCCACCGCTGTACAGTATTACACTCGTATGATCTATATGAGTGTAATTCTGTACTAGGGCAGCAGGAAGCGCTCGTCGTCATAGCAACCAATGATGCCGTGCGCTCCTGCACTAAGCAGGATGCCAGTCCAGTATCTCATGGAGGCGGAGCAGGCATGTGTGGCGGGAAAGCCTGCTCCGCCCCTCATCTGCCTGCACCAGCCACGCCACCTGACCCTAATAGCCAGCGGCTGTCCCCATCAACAAGCCCGCGCTGTGGCCGCCGGTCTCTCCCTCTCCAGGTACACAGATGTTTGGTACATCGCAGGCTGCTGTTTCTATGCAGCTCAGCTTGCGATGTACCGTGCAATGCGCCGCACATGTTATATTTTATTGCCCTGTTTTCACCCCATATGACGCACTAGCGTCCCCCCCCCCTTCCATTTTAGGGGGGGCAGTGCGTCTTATGGGCCAAAAAATACGGTATGTTGTGCAATCAGTAAATCATGGTACAAGCGTCTATGCAAAAATATTAATGATTTATTATATAATAACGTAAGATACAATCAAAGCTTAATGAATATAAGTCAATAATATGCAATAACAGTGATATGCAGTACCTAAAATTCACCACTAGATGGCTCCAACACGACTACCAGCGTTCCATAACACAAGCCGTGTCTCAACCACAATCATGAGATATAAAACTCAATAATGATGGATACGAACTCTTGCTCTGCACAAACTATGACAAATCTCGGGTAATCGGGTAGTATTGCCGCACCGCTTATAAATTATCAAGCCTGATCTCTCTCGATGTCAATATTGAATCTTTTATTCAGTAATATGCATCTTTACTGAATAGTGATAATATTGATGTAGTACATCTAACATTATGCATCCGCCCTACAGCGGGGAGTTTACCAAGTATCAGGCTGATTAATTTAATCAATACTGCACAAACTAAAGTTATACGTTACCCGAGTATGCAGAGTCTAAGGGAAGTCGGCTCTCAGGTCTGTTCTCATCATTGGGATTTCCTCCTGGGGTGTGCTTAATTTCTTTGTTTCTCTGTTTCAGTGTCTTCTGTTGCTCCCTGTTCTTTCCTGTTGCTGTTTCCTCCCTTCATGTGCGTGTGGTTTATGATCACAAACTTATCAGACACCTTCCTAACTTGGAATTTTCCAATCATTGTCGGCTAGGACCTGTACATATGATAATGACGGTGATGTCATTGTATTACCCAAAATGCATTTCTGCTGTTGGTGTAATGTTACTCATTTACCCCTAGGTGACAATATTACCTAAGCTATTAGTATCATTCTAGTAAGGGTTAAATATCCACGTTTGACTTTCTCGCATTCTATACGCATGACATATGGAACCTTAAAGCAGAGCTCCAGGGATTAGTTCTGACACAAAAAACAACCAAAACACAGACGTTTGGGCACCATTTAGACTTTTTCCATACACTCAGATTTATGTACCGATAATATAATGAACCTTGTTCTCTCACAGCCATTTGTGTCTCATCGGTTGCTTCAACGATTGATTTGTTAGTTAAAATAACACCATCTTCCTTGAACGAGGACTTGTTAACACATTCTACACTTTAAATTCTTGCTTTAGGAGTATGTGTGTTCCTAGTGAGAAATATAGAAGATAATAGATGCATTGACGTCCTTCATAATATCCAATAATATAAAACGATACATATGTCCTATTGATTATCTTTTATACTAACAAAACTAAGGTTGATTTTACGTGTATATAGAGATTACATATTTTCTGCTTCATTAATAGATACCAAACTGTAGAGATAATTAGCACCAGATGCGTCTAGAAAATATTCTTATCTCGGTCATAAATCCACGAGGAGACAAGAATGACTCAGACTGGTACATGAACTGTCCTTTCCATGAACCTCTCTCTCGGCCCTCTTTAACCACCTCAGCCCCTATGGCTTAAACACCCTGAAAGACCAGGCCACTTTTTACACTTCTGACCTACACTACTTTCACCGTTTATTGCTCGGTCATGCAACTTACCACCCAAATGAATTTTACCTCCTTTTCTTCTCACTAATAGAGCTTTCATTTGGTGGTATTTCATTGCTGCTGACATTTTTACTTTTTTTGTTATTAATCGAAATTTAACGATTTTTTTGCAAAAAAATGACATTTTTCACTTTCAGTTGTACAATTTTGCAAAAAAAAACGACATTCATATATAAATTTTGCTCTAAATTTATTGTTCTACATGTCTTTGATAAAAAAAAAATGTTTGGGTAAAAAAAAAATGGTTTGGGTAAAAGTTATAGCGTTTACAAACTATGGTACAAAAATGTGAATTTCCGCTTTTTGAAGCAGCTCTGACTTTCTGAGCACCTGTCATGTTTCCTGAGGTTCTACAATGGCCAGACAGTACAAACACCCCACGAATGACCCCATTTCGGAAAGTACACACCCTAAGGTATTCGCTGATGGGCATAGTGAGTTCGTAGAACTTTTTATTTTTTGTCACAAGTTAGC